>NW_009694905.1:0-30296 GCF_000703405.1 Apaloderma vittatum
TTATTATTATATTTTATTTTAGTTATTAAACACTTCTTATCTCAACCCATAAGTTTTATGAAAGTGAAACTTTTGATTCTCCTCCCCATACCACTGGGAGGGGGAAGGAGTGAGCAAGTGGCTTCGTGGTGCTTAGTCGATGGCTGGGGTAAACCACACCTGCTGGACAGCTGTTTGCATTCAGTTATCTGTTTCCACGTGACTTTTAACTCCTACATAAACCAGCTGCTCCAGCCACTTGATCCTATTTCAGACAAATAAAACTAGAGAAAAACACTATGTGCTCTGTCTATGCCAAGATGACACATTTTCTACTTACGCCAAGGAGTACTCTGGTGTAGAAGAATTTTGGTGGGACGTCATATACAAGGTAGTACCACCAAAAGAGGAAGACATTTAATCCCAGCCACACAAGCTGAAAGAGAAATGAGCGGGAAGCTTTACAGTTTGTTGTTAGAGATCATACACCTGAATTTCCACAGTTCAGATAACGGTCAATTAGGTCCTTGTCCTCCTGCTTTCACAGGAAGGCATAGTGCAGGATAAAGCTTTCAGCAGAGGTGACAGAAAATTTTCTGGTAGAAACGGGCTCTCGTGTGTGCACACAGGAGAACAGGAATGGCAATAAATCAAAATACAGCAATGGGTAGCTGAAACCTTTGCATAGCTCAAGCAGTTTAGACATTCTTATATAAGATCTTTTACAGTTGTGTAGCTAAGTCTGAGTCTAGCTGAATTTCCAAACATTGAAGGTTAGTGCCTCTTTCAAATGGCAGTTCCTCAGACACATTAACCTGTGTAAGAGGAAGACTTAGAAGCTGTGACAAAGGACAAAGGAGCTTGAGATCTAAATATAGATGGCCTAAATTACACACAAGGCCTATTTGAGTAGAAGGCTCTGGAGGTCTACATTCAGCCAGCAAGAAATAGCCAACACAGGCACTTGGGCAATGTTGAGACTACCAAAACCTCGTCTTCTTTGTAGCTGTGCTGCAGGTTTCCTTAGAGAAAGAGAAGCTATTAGTTTTTCTCAATGCTATCTGAGGCAGTTACAAGCCCATCCTGCCAAAGAGATCATAGGGAACCTGGGCATTTGCCATCCTGGAGATGGCTGATTTCATATCCCATAGTAAAACCAGTCTGAATTACTGCACCTTCAGTCTAGGTGGTGCATTAAAACAGAGAAAAGAAAGTCTGAGAAGTGGAAGAAAAACCAGTCTCTGGTTATAAGTTAAGGATGCCCAAAACTGTGACATTGCAGTTCCTCACCCCTTCTAACCCAGAGGTTTTGCTGGTTCTTAGGCCCAGCTGACACTGTAAAAAATGTGGGATTAGTTTAGATCTTGAAATTGTCTTAGCCTTGTGGCATAAATACAGGGAAATGAAGGGATTTCCGTCAGGGTAAGGCAGTATAAGGAAAATCCTTAAATCCTCATTAAAAAACCAAGCTCATCTCAGGATTAAATGCTTAGGATATGTATTTAAAGCTAGAGCATGCCACTCCTGTGTACAGTACCTGACAGCATACCCAGAAGACCAGGATGTTTGGCGTGATCCTTGGTGGTCTCTCACAGTTCTTCTTAGTGCTGACCCACAGGGAACATGAACCCTTTGAAAAACGCTGTACACCCTCTGGCAACTCGTGTTGAGTTGCAAGGTTAACAACTATCCATGCTCTTTAGCTAGAGGCAGAAATGGCTGGGGCTAAGGCTGTTTCTGTTTTGTTGAGGTATATCGATAGAAATTGTGGCTGTCCTATTTCCATCAAGCACTGCACAACCCTGTACCTAGTCTGTGTGCAGCAAAGCTGTAGAGTACAATGCAGAGCACTTCAGTAAAGCTTCTTGTAAACTGTGGCTTTAGCTGGTTTCTTTATCAGTGACTTTGTCAGCTTCCTTAACTATTAGCTGATCTTGTTATAGCTTTGAGGGTCTAGAAACAAAATCCTTATCTGAATAAAATAAGGGCCTCCTACAAAATTCTTTTAAAATTTCAATTCTAGTAGGAAAAAAAAGAAAAGCTAGAATTCACCTTTTGGCCGTTTCAACTTCCTTAAGTCACTGAAGGTGACAGCAAATACAGTTACTGCTTTTCAAAGCATTTAAGTGCCAGGGTTATGTGCCTATACTAGAGCACAACATAATATGTAAGTAGTGATTGTTCATAGCAGCAGAAATACTTTTTGTTGAATAAAGATGTTCACATTTCAGTCATCACAAATATATAAATTCTATGTCTTCTTTTTCCTCCTCCTCAGTATCTATATGTACTAACCACACTTGGCAACAATACCTTAACTGGTATTACATTTTGCTGTTGTATATGTTTTTATAAATATATATATAGATATATATACCTACACACAAAAATGTATACCTATATCTCCTGTATCGTATCATAAAGTAAAAAAAAGAAAACACTGATGTATTATATTCTGTCTAAATCATCTCCAAGGAGGGCTGCCCTGCTTTACTCTTTAGCACTGTTAAATGCTAAAGAGTAAAGACTTGCATTTTCAGTACTTTTAAATCTTGCTCAGAATTAATTCAACCTTTCATAGCCACTCTATGCAAGCTGTATACAAAGTCAAATCATAGTTACCTTAATGAACGATTCATGAATCTCTGCTCTGAATTCTGAAATCTGACTCTAATACAAATTTTAATCAAATACTAGATGTCTTAAGGATTCATGAATCTCTGCTCTAATTCTGAAATCTGACTCTAATACAAATTTTATATTATAAAGACGCTGTGCTTTCTGTTATACCTACGTTTTTATAAAAGTGCAAGAAAGGATGGTTATTGTAATTACTTTCTTTGTGGAAGCACACATAGTTAAGTGAGATGTAATGTTATCTGTTCTCCTTAAGTCACTGTTGCATCCAAAAAACCCAGAAACTTAAATATTTCTAATAAATGAACTGAAAGTTAACATCCGATAATTCCTCAGTTGACAATGAAGCCTATAGCAATTGAGATACCAGACAGAGCTCCTTAAATAATCAGGCTCTTGAAGCGTGTCACTGCATTTGCTGCCCTCAGTTCAGCATAATCAGATGCATCGTTCACTGACACGGCAAGATCTGCCTAGTGCAACTTTCTGTAGAACTTTTCACTAGACACAAATCACAATAAAAATTGTACTTACAACAACAAAGATGGATAGTCCTTCGTTCTCCACCCAGTTACCCATGATTGCCTGAGACGAGCGTGCACAACGGCCCCGTTCTTTCTGGGACAGGCTCTATGTCTTCTCTCATAAGGAAGTGAAAGCAGAAGCTTGCAGCAACCTGTTTCCTTTCTCATTCATTTAGGAAATAAGTTAACCATTGAATCATGCCCATAGTTCTGTTTTAAACATGTTTCTACCACCTTCATGTATAGCTTTTCATAACTCAAATATATATAAACTGTTGAAACAGACTATTTTTTCTTTTTGACACAGAGGATAAAAAGAACAACATAACTGCTCAGGTTTTCTGCTAAAAAAAAAAGTATTGCCACTTCACAGCACTTTCAATGCTGAAATGTAATACAGAATGCACAGAAGAGTTATCTCTTCCCAGCCTTGTCTTTTTTTTATCACCTCGAGTTGGAGTTGTTGTTCCTGCTGATCCTTTTTGGTAAATAATCACTAGAGTTATTGCTCTTCAGTAATTCAATATCCACAGAAATTTCCAAATGTACTCTAACATTCCTCTTGTCTGGTACATGCAAGCCTTGCTACTTCCTATCAGCTCAGGCCTGCACTGAGGACATGTGTCACTAGATAGGATATTTTTCATATTCTGCACTCTCACAGAGTCCCCAGTGTCAGGAACCATGTTTCTATGTAAGAAAAAAATCAAAGCAAGCATTTTGCTTTTGTGATTAGAGAAAAAATATGGGAGATTGCCCAAATATGTATTAGAGCTTACAAGCCAGAGGATATTTATCCCAAGTGCATTTATTTAAAAAACTCCAAAATTAAGAGAGTTTCATGATTTCGGAATGTTTTGCCTCCGCAGTATCGTAATTCCCAACTTGCAGTAAAGAGTGAAAAGTGGCTGTCTGGAGGAAGCTATGGGATTAAGAGACATCATCCTTTTTCATAGAACCATAGAAACATTCAGGTTGGAAAAGACCCTTGGGATCATTAAGTCCAACCTATAACCCTACTCTACAGAGTCTACCCCTAAACCATATCCCCCAACACCACATCTAAAGGACCTTTAAACGCCTCCAGGGAAGGTGACTCAACCACCCCCCTGGGCAGCCTGTTCCAGTTCCTGACTACGCACTCTGTGAAAAAAATTTTTCTAACAGCCAGCCTAAATCTACCCTGTTGCAGCTTGTGGGCATTCCCTCTAGTTCTACTACCAATTACCTGTGAGAAGGCAACATCCAGGCCCTGGGGAGGAGCAAGGTGTCCAGACCTGCCTCCCTCTGGCTTGTTCCCCTGTGTATTCCACCCACTGCTCCACAGATCTCACCACCTCAACACGAAAGAAAGGGTAGAGGTTCTGGGCCCTTCCACAGCTGGTGAGTTCTGGTGCTCCCTGACATTTGTGAGTTTTCCCATTAATTTCAAAAGTGATGGGAGAACAGAGATCAAACTTTACCTGATTGCTGCAGGTGACGGGTGTGAGTAAAACCGGTACTGAAACCACCCATGCGTCACCCCTGAGTTAATTCTGGTGCTTGCACCTTCTGAATGACTGAAGCATCTTTGCTGTAATATTACAAGGACTTGCATGTTTTATACTCTGGTCCAATTTGAAAAATGCATCCTGTACAAGAAAAGACAACATTGACAGCTGTGTATTAATTATGTAGGAGTGTGTAAAACTGGAGTATGGAAAAAAATTAAACATCATCTCACTCTGTTTCTAAAATTTCTTTCAAGCTAGCTGCTTATGAACAGCATATTTCATCCTTCTTTGCACTTAAAAGTTCATTGAACAGTGATCCTTCTGCAGCACGATAATTTTGGAAAAGTATTCAGTTCCTTGCAGTAATTTCACCCACTTGATTAGGAATTAATTTGGTTCTTCTCCTGGTCTGTGCAATAGTGTTTTGTGTATTGCTGCACAAATCTAGTGCTAGACAGTTGCGTTAGGCCTAGATGTTTCACATCTGTCTTGTAACAGGGACAAGGTAAAATTCTACATGTAGAATTCACGGAAGAGAGAGTCATATGAAGAACAGAGTGAAAGAGACCCAGCTCCTGTACTGCTGAGGATGTTGCTGAGCTCCCTCCTGTGCACCAGAGGAAAGCCAAGTGGAGACCTCAATTAGCCTCTTATTTTGTAGGCTGAAATATCTATTTTGAATGCTGTGCAATCCTTGTTTACCAACCTTCCCTTGATTCTACACCAAAGAGGAAGACGCGGATAAGAGACTTGTCAAGCTGTCTCTCCTGAGGGACTGCCTTCACACACAGCTTGAAGCTGTCACTGTATGCACTTGCCTTCACTCAAGGGAATAACACATTCTGAAGCTTCTGCTCTTTCTGTTTTGTTTACAAAATAAATTATTCCGTGCTGAGATGAGGGCAGAAAAGCAGACAGATGTGAGCCAGGAAAAAATGTCAGTGAGACTCCTCACTGGCATGGCAGATCCTTCTATGTCTTTGCTTCACACTATACACTTTAGTGTAGTTCCCTGCCCTGGTACTTCCTCACGCTGCCTTTTGCAACGATCATGAGAGACCCACGTGCTGTATTCAAAAAAATCTGTGTGTGATCCATATGCTATTTGCCATATCAGTCCTAGCCTGAAGTCAAACAGCACTATCATCACAAAACTGCTGCGCACTGCTGTGCTGTTGGAAGGAAGAGCCACCACCGGCAATGTACCTTGTCTAAGTACAGATAGAAATTTTATTACATTAAGCTAGTGGTAGTTTCCAGGTAGAGCTGGAGTAAAGTTAGGATAGAATAACCTCCCACGCATAAAGGCAGAGGCCAGAATAATCTGGCTTTATGTGGGACTGAGGAAGAGGGACCCCACCTTGCAGCCTGTCGGCAGGGTATGGGGCTTTATGATGTGTTAGTCTGGCTCCCGGACTGGAACGCAACCATTGTCTATTTGCTTCTCCCTGTGTAGCTAGACTTCTCTTCCCATGCCTTCAGACCCACTCCCTTTACACATGCCTGTGATAGCCCAGGGTAACTCTTCTTTGCCTAGAGAGAGGGACTTCATGCGAAGCTATTGATAAGCAATTTTCCACTCAAGAACACATTTTGGTAGATATGAGAGGGAGAGCAGATTTATCCCATGCTCTTACCGTGCACCACCTAGAAGACTTTCAACCCAGACCTAACAAACTGACATTTTGGGGAGAGGAGCTGTCTTGCAAAATACAAAGGAGTGCTGTAATAGCTTTTTGCTGACTTTCCTCCATTCTGGTCCTCAGCATGGGGGCAATAGGGTGACCAGTTCAGTTAACAGTCCATGTCCTGACACCTCCAAGGTACAGCCTCTGGCTTAGTTGTTTCACAGAATCACAGAATGTCAGGGGTCGGAAGGGACCTCTAGATCACCTAGTCCAACCCTCCTGCCAGAGCAGGATCCCCTAGAGTAAATCACACAGGAACGCATCCAGGCGGGTTTTGAAAGTCTCCAGAGATGGAGACTCCACAACCTCTCTGGGCAGCCTGTGCCAGTGCTCTGTCACCCTCAATGTAAAGAAGTTCCTCCTCATGTTTAGATAGAACTTCCCATGTTCAAGTTTGTCTTGTCACTAGCTACCACTGAAAAAAGACAGGCCCCATCCTCCTGACATTCACCCTTTAAGTATTTATAAGCACTGGTAAGATACCCCTCAGTCTTCTCCAGACTAAAAAGCCCCAAGTCCCTCAGCCTCTCCTCATAAGAGAGGTGTTCTAGTCCCCTAATCATCTTCTCATCCCTTTTCTGTACCTTCTCCAGCAGTTCCCTGTCCTTCTTAAACTGGGGAGCCCAGAACTGGACACAGTACTTCAGATGCAGCCTCCTCAGGGCAGAGTAGAGGGGAAGGATGACCTCCCTCGACCTGCTGGCCACGCTCTTCTTGATGCACCCCAGCATGCCATTGGCTGCCATGGCCCGCCGGGCACATTGCTGGCTCATGGACATCCTGCTGTCCACCAGGACTCCCAGGTCCTTCCCCACAAAGCTGCTTTCCAGCAGGTCAGCCCCGAACCCATATGGATACATGGGGCTATTCTCCCTAGCTGAAGTGCCCAATGCTTGTCCTTCTGCTTGTACCAGAGCTTTCAGAGTAATGTCAATAGGGGAAACATGAGAAGTGATGTCATGTTTAACGGACATGTCTAAGCAAGATAACATGATACAATGAACCGTGGCATCAAGGATCAAACTTGCTTAAACCTTTTGCTTAAAAGTTATCCTTCAGCTATATTACAAAAATGTGGTTCATCCCTGTGCCAAGATTCAACAGCAAGTCTATATGGTGCTAAATTATACTTGAACTGACTTTTAATATAGCATTACACTACGACAGCTACACAATCACTGGATTTTTGTTTCCTTTCACTTGTTTGTCATGAAAAAGCTTCTTCACTTCTGGATTTGCCCTGAAAACTTGGACACTTGTCTGACAATAGCTTGCAAAGCTCTGCCTGGCTTAAGTTACACTTGGGAGAAGCTCAGAGGCATTCACCCATCTCTGGAAAACTTAATAAAGACACAAATGACACACAACCCAGGCTTTGAACTGGGATTAATTTCTTACAGGCTGAATTACTACTGGATTAAGAGCTACTGAAGCCTTCTGCTGCAAGACTGTTTACAGAACCTCATACATCCCTCCCTCCTGTAATACATTTTTAGCACTTCCAGAAAAACCACTACTAAAAATGAAATAAAGATGAGTTCATTAGATTGGGGAATACATTTTCCACAAAATTATTTATTCATTCTCTTTCTTGCTTTTATGATCTTTTAATATAAGATTTGATGCTTTGATGATATTCTGCTATTTTCATTGCACAGGCTTTCATGGGAGTATCAATAGGCTGGAGATGCCTTTGTTGTTTCTTGGATTTAGAGATCCTTCTCCCGCAGGGTTTTCTGCCAAAACTAAGGGAGCTGTGTCCACCTGGACTCAAAATCAGAGCTTTTGACTGCTAATTACTCTGACCTATGATACTTTCTTTAGTATTCTGGGACACTACTCTACCTCACTGAGACTTTTGCTACCTGACAGGGAGGGTCTGCCAAATCATACTCTAATCTTTTTCTATTTTTTTTTCATACAAATACTCTCTTACACGTGCTAAAATTGCATTTACTTTTCAAGCACACTGGAATTCCTAGTAAATGAGTTATATGCTTAAAATAAGGGACAGTTTTGAGGTTTTAATTTCAGATCTCCCATTAGTAAATCTTCCCTTTCCCTTGCCATTTTTCTTTTCTTGCTTGAAGAGATAACTGCTCATTTGCTGTTGTCCCCTGGAAAGAACAGTGATGTATGGTTTATTAAGATAGCAGCTCAAACACATGAGCCCTATAGGACAAGTGATTTATAGGTGTTCACTAATAGATTCCTGCTTGGGGCCCTCTGGGGACTCACATTTCATTTTGTACCAATGGTGAGTTATGCTGAGGAGTCAAGTGTAACTGGCAGTTGAGTTGTTTGATAAGTTAAAAGGTACAGCACTCTTTAGCCTTCCCTGAATTTGCCTTACTATCAGTCTTTGTGGCACATCATCAACATCATTACCGAGGTCCGTATTTCACAGCAAGGCAGAAGTATCTTCCATTCCTTTCCTGCTCCCACCTGATAACTTGTGTCCCTTGCGATGTTTTCGCTTTCCTCTTACTCTGAATTAGTTTGGTTTACTGTGGATGTACACAGCCAAACAGCCATGAATAAGACTTAACATGTGCAATGCCTTAGGTTTCTCCAATGGATTATATTTTATCTTTCTGAAAAGAGCAAAGATTGATTCTTCAGGGCATCGCATCTTGTCAACTGATGAAAAAAATGTGATCCAAGCAGAAACCAGCCAGTTATCACATGGTGTTAAAACCTCTCTGATACATTGTACAGGTCACTGTTTTTCTTTATAAGAAAGGTGGAATCAGCTAAGCAAACTACACATAATAGGTCAGTAATAAGATTTCTGTTCTGACTGTTAGCATGGAAATTACATATTTGTGCCAAGATACAGAATCAAAACTGAAGTGTGCACTGCAACATGATTTATATAATTAAGATTATGCTGGTATTAAAACAGACAAACAACAAAGGCAGGCGTTTAAAGAAAGAAAGAGGTTATGTGTAGATCAGGTAGACCTTCTTAGTCTCTGAGGGTGGGTACACTGCCTGGCTGTATCCAGACTCATTACTGGGGTTTACATGACACACCTCAGAGAGCACCATTGGAGAAATCTCGGTGCACCCTCAATGTGACACATTTCTGAGTTGCCCCACACACTTCTGTAGGCTTGCAGTGACATTTTATTATTTTTGTAAAGTATTTATTTTTCTCGTGTTTGGTCTATTTTCTCCTTGTTGCTTAATGGCGTGGGGAATCCTACAGTAGTCTATGAACACAGTGAAAAAAATGTTTAAGAAATACCTAATTACTCTGCAGTGGTAAGGCTCCCCTGCTTTTCTTGTAGTTCCAAAGATGATACTACTCCTTTATGTAAATTTCTTTTCCATTCTTTTTTTTTTTTCAAATGACACCTGCATCCTTTTGAGTTTCTGTACTGTCCATTATTACAAAAATTTTCAATGTGGCAATGAATAATTGACACACTCCATGAGTTCAGCCCGTTTCACAGCCATGTAACTTGGGCTCTAAAGAAAAGCCCTGCTGAAAAATGCAGCTTGTTTCACTGTGCCTTGTTTCCCCATTTCTGCTTAGAATGACCACCTTGAAGCAGCAAAGAGGAAGGAGGAGCAACCAGGATATAAAGAACAAAACTGGGCTATGAGGGCCATCAACAGCAAAACTATAGGAATTGCAAGCACTTGTCTTTTCTGTTAGCTGCTGAGTTTAGCACACATCTTACCAGAACACAGAGCTACAAGAGCTGCAAATCCATGCACAAAGACAACAAAATGCAATACCGATACCTTGTCTGTAAGGTGCTGTGCTATTGATAATTAGCTCCAGCTGCAGAAGCCAGATATAAATTAATCTTCACTTTGACTACCCCTGGCATTGCTTTGTGTGTTTTGGATTTAATGTGAGAATAATGTTGATAACACGCTGATGTTTCAGTTGTTGCTAAGTGGTGCTTATCCTAAGTTAAGGATTTCTCAGTTTCCCAGGCTCTGCCAGCAGGAGGTGCACAAGAAGCTGGGAGGGAGCATGGCCAGGACAACTGACCCAATTAGCCAAAGGGATATTCCCTACCATAGAATGTCGTGCCCAGTATATAAACTGGGAGAGCTGGGCAGGTGGGGCGGATTGCTCAGGCATTGGTCAGCAGAGGGTGAGCAATTGCATTGTGCATCACTTGTCTTTTCTTGGGTTTTATTTCTCCCTCTCTTTTTGCTATATTCATTTTCATTACTGGCATTGCTATAATTCTTCCATTTTAGTTATTAAACTCTTGTTATCTCAACTCACAAGTCCTACTTTATTTTTTTTCCAGTTCTCCTCCCCATCCCACTGAGGGGGTGTGGGGGCAGAGTGAGCAAGTGGCTGCCTGGTAAAATCACAATAGCTCTCATCTGAATCCATCCTTGATCATTTTCCTGAAAGTATCTGTGGCTGATTAAAGCTCTGTACTGACAGGACACATTAATCAGATGAAAAGACTAGCTGACGGAAGAAATTTCAGAAGTTAAAATATGTAACATTTATTCCCTGTCACTTTGCTTTGTCAAAATAGGAACTTAAGCGATTATGAATGTGAAGGCACAGAACGTGTTGAAGACAGGTTGTTTCTAGCTCATTAAATCAGGTCACAGCTTCAGGGTCAAAAAGTTACAACTGTAATGTTATTCTTCACAACCACGAAGTTATTCCAGGAGGAGCTCATTAAGCAACATCCAGCTAATTGGCATCCATCCTCTGTTTAGATGCATTTACCCTTTAATTCTGTGATTAGAAGCCTTTACACACAGAAGTATTCACAGCTGAATTTCACACCTGAAAGACAAAATTTACTCATCACTTCTGTAAAAATTTCAGTGGCAAAAGATCTCCTTATGTCTGTGAGAAATCCAAAAAAGGCTAAACCTGTTCTTTTTTCCAGGAAATGAAGTCGTTGTTCATTCAAGACGGAGATTCAGTAAACCTTCACGTTGCCTTTTTGAAACAAATACCTTTCATTTTGACTTTAGTTTTCAGGTGAACCTGAGACCTAACACTTTTATTTTACTTATTTTCCTCGGTCAGAAAGAAATTACATAATCCTTAACACCTCTTTAGTTTTCAAATCTTCTGTCTCCGGTGAACCAAACTTACCATTTCTACTGAATTACTATACATTCATGTTTCTGTGATGATTCCTGAGTGACTAGAGGCAGTCACCTCAATTGCATTTTAAAATACAGGATTATAAATATCCACTATGGTGTTTGGCTTGCAAATATCCCTGTACATAAGCTCTTCAAATAGGCAGGAAGTAATAGATAATGGTTTTAGACTAGACAGTATCAGCTCCTACTGGAGGGGAAAAAAAAAAAAAAAGATCTACTAGGTAATTTAAAAAATCCCTGAATTTTTATATTTACTTTTTTTAAAATTACAGTTTACCAACCCCAAATATTCAGCAGTTCGCCTGAACCAGGCTGTAAATGTCACCAGACCGGCTTGCAAATGATCAATTCTTTTAAAAAAGGATTTATTTTACTGTTGTGCATTTTTCAAGTCTAGTGAAACTTTAGAAACTTGCCTTTAAAAAGTTGTTCTGCAATCAGCAGAGCAATACAGGAAGTATAATCTCCTGTAGAGTCCATACCGCATCCTTTAAACTGAAGTGATTCCTATTAGCTCCTATGACTTTATGTCCTCCTCTTCCTCCTCCTCCTCCCCTCTATATCTCCTCATTCCCACAGCTCCTAGTCCTCTTTCACACTAAGGGCAAGAGATAGCAGGTATGTGGATCACCGAGTGGTATAAAGGTTTGGAGCACCCAAAGCATGCGGACTGCCTGGCTTGCTAAGTGGTCAGCAAGAAGGTCACACTGACACCTTTCTTACCAGTAGGATCATTTTATCAGTACCCATCTTTTCCTCCTGGAAGCTGACACTCTTCACAAAGCTTGCACTAAGCTGTTTTATTTCCTTGGATGCCTGCCCTCAGAAAAATTTAGTTTTAATGTGTGCGAGATTTCAACCCAAGGGGTTAAGGATGCAGGTCTCCACTTATTTGTTGTGCAGACACTGGGGATGGAGATCAACAAGACCTGCACAGAGAAGCAGAAGGTCTAGTGGTGCCAGGACAGCGCTGCTTTGGCTGAAGAGTGTGCACAGATGTGGACAGATGACTTCAACACAATCTTAAAGGCAGATATATTACTTCAAAATAGAATCATGAAGGCCATGGTGCCCAGAGTGAGATCTTCTGATTCATTATCCCAAGTAGGCATATTAAACTTGACACCTCTGACTATGCAAATGAGCTTAACGAAGTACATGCCAACCATCTATGACCATAGTCCCTGACTCTCTACCCAAATCATGCTAAACATTAGCCCAGAGAGGGGGATAGATAAGCTTAGGATAGAAAGAATATGGAAGGATCACACGACTGGGGGCAGAGAAGACCCAGAAGAGGCGGTCGACAAGCTGTGCTCCTTCTCCTCCATCCAGACAGGGACGCCTTCTTGGAAAGAATTGTACTTTCAACTTTTGGTGAGAAATACCTGGGATAATATTTTGTTAACATTATTATCATATATTAATGCTATTGCAGCAAGTGTATTTACCAATGGCAATCCTGAATCTGCTATATCTGTTGCTTTATTAAATTTAACTATTCTTTACTATCTTGCAAATTGTCCCAGTGTAAAGTCCTTAACATGGCTCTGAAACAGGCAAGTCCTAGTTCTGGCAAGTGGCTGTATAAATAAATAGGAGAGTCTCGCTCAGCAACACACCCTTTCATGTGACAACATGTCCCAAGAGTTTGATATGTACTGAGGAGAACAGTGCTGATGGAGAAACAGTGTTGTCACATAAGCTTTTCTTTTAGAAACCATGTTCAGAAGAGAAGTTATCAACATTGTGCCTAAATCTGAATTTTTTCATTGAGGTTTTAATTCACATTTCATTTTTAAAAAACGTACCCTGGATACTCATTTAAAAATTATCCCTTGAGAATAAAAATAATGTCTGTAAGAAAGGATTAATTACTTTCTGTGTTTTAGGGAGTGCAGGAGATAGTGGTGTCCATTTCCTCTAAGACTTCTAAAACTTCTTTCTCACTGCTCCTCCATTTAAGTGATGCACACACATTACAACTTGTTACAATGTATCTATTCACATCTGTATTTATAAAATACACATATACTTTTTATACATATTTACAAACACTTAAATATGTTACAGAGTTTCTATATGTTCATGTGCCTCCAAAACAGTCCTCAGCTCGGATTTTGCTGGCTATTCCCAAGGTCAGAGACAAGCATATAGTATATTAAGATGAGCATGAAACAAGTGTGCAGAAAAAAGTGTAAAGATCCTTCATAAGGCAATGATTTATTTCCAATTTCCAGTGTAAACCACCTAAATATTCTCAACCTGACAAATAACTGATACTGATCTCATTCTGTATAGCACTGGTCTCTTAAACTGCCTGCCTCCTACTAAACTTTCTGCTGAGACCCCAAGCAGCTAAACAGCATTGGAAGCACCACTGGTTGGAGGTAAGGAACTTCCACCAAACCAATCTCAGATTATTCTTCTGCCAGGTCTGCTCAAAAAAATTTCTTCTGTGTGGTAACTGTCGACAGCGTGCTATGTAACCTTTACCTTGGATTTCTAAGCGCAGCAGACTAAGAACTGATGCCAACACAACTTAAGTGAGTGTTTCAACATTTTAATTGGTGTTGTTTCACAAGTATAAAAGAAAACCTATGTATCAGATTTTGCATACTCTTATACACACGAATAATCCTTACTGAGCAATCATTTCTGTGATTCAGGACTACTCAAGCATGTACAGCTTTTAACAGTAGCCCTGTACCCTCCCACTGAACACATACACCTCTGACATTCACAGAAGAGGGTAAAACCACAGTGAACTTGCAGCAAGAGGTCACTCATACATACACATACAACCTTTGTAGCTAATACTACTCGCTCCATGCAGTCACGGGGTGTGCTGATAACACTGCCTAGACTGTCATTATCCTGAGAAAAACTGCCTCTCCTGGCATTAGAGCATGCTTTGGAAAAATAAGCTTGTCCTTTAAAACACCATCTTTGCCTCGATGACTCCCTCTAATGCCTTCTTTCTACCAGCACAGCCAGATCAAAACATGCCTAAGAGCAGCAATACCATCAGTTAATCTGCACTCCGTGCTGTAGTGACACGAGGCACCACAAAAGCAACAGCCCTCATGTTGATGTTGTATTTGGTTAGTCTCCACAACTAAGGCAAAACCATATGACAGTAATAGAACTCATACAAATGTTTGGGTTTTTCCCTCTCTCATAACAGTGATTTAAATTTTCAGTTCCTTATGCGTACACTTCAGATCGGTATAAAAATAGGAAGTAATATGGCACACTCTCTAAAAATATGCATATTCAGTAGTCTTCATCATTGGTGCACGAAATGAACTGGTACTCCCTATGTGTAAATACTGGACTCTTAGCTGTATAACTCTCCTACTGATGACTTCACTGTAGCACAAACGTTTCACTGGCTGAGGTTTGTGAAATTTCCTCTGTTTCCAAATGGCAAAAATCACAACTTCACCATCACTTCATAGTGTCCAAAGTCTGCTTTAAGGATTTGAGAGCTCTCCCTTTAGGTATGAAATACTTACACATATGAAGCCACTTTTTTTTTTCCCCCCAAAGACCAACATTTCAGACCTAGGTACATCTGTAGATAGGCAACAATCGTAATTCCCTGACTAGTGGTAAGTATTGAGCTATAAAGTCAGATACTCAGTTCTAGCTAGGAACACCTGAAAATTTGGCTCTGTGTGCTGAACTCTGCAAGTTTGGAAGCAAGGGTTACATTCTCACTTGCTCCTTTCACTCACTACTGAGCACCTCTGAAAAAACCCAAATCTGCACCTATAAGAGTACAGAGAAACATTACACTGTGTTCTTACGTACAAAAGTACAGAGAAATACTGTAGTGTCTTCAAGGAGTCACTTCACTATTCTATTTTCCTCAGTGAGAGAAATTAGAAGGGAGGTGTTTAGTGTCTTCCCCAGATATGTTAGGTACATTCCCATGGCAAATTCAGGCCAAAATTCCCATTACCACCCACCAGTAATTTAAGGAGATCTAGATACACATACCACACACAAACATATATTAAGCAAAATAAAACCCATAACACTATTATAAAACAAAGTATGAAGACATTTACAGTGCAGCAAAGAAATAACTAAAACCAGATGAGCTCTTTGCGGCACTGCATGTGATATATTTCATTATAAATGACCTCAGACCTGAACTTGAGACATTTCTAATACAATGATGGTGATGTGACCCCTCCTGAAGAACTTCACATCCTCCATGACTAAGCTCAGAACACTAGGAGATGTTCTGGGTCATGAATTCTTTGTTTCCACTAGCAGCCATAATGTGTAATACTCAAAAGAAATGCAAGGTTCTAAGCAAACAAAGTGCCAACAGCTTTCACTTAGTTTTTGAAAATGCAGTTGGTATTGTGTATTTTCACTGTTCATCTGCTAGAACTTTCTCAGCAACTTGCAAAATACAGAAGCACTTCTACTTGTGGTTATACAGTGCATAGAAGAAAAAAGTCAACAACTCCCATATCCTCTTTCAGATTTCAAGCCTGTGCTACTCCTGAGGTAAAGAAGTCAGAGGGTTTTGAACTTCTGATATTAAACTAACCACAACATATCACAGCCTCAAAAGGAAGGACTTGGTGTCTTCTGTCTCCACATAACAAGTCACTGTGTTGCCTACTTGATGTACTACCAAACCCCTGACAATCGGGGTAATGCTCATCCCTTAATTTCAGCCACCTAAAAGGGATGTGAGCAGTCAAAACTAATTGTCAAGGCATCTGGTTAATGCTGAGAAATAGAGAATGATTCATATCACCTGCTTTAGAAGACGTTTTAAGATGGGTTGAATTACTCCTTGGCGATGTGCTCTGGAGAGCACCTACATGACTAGTTCACACTATCTGCCCAACTGCTAGGTATTTGAAGTTGTATAAAGTGAACACCACCCAAGCACCAGAACATCACAAAGTATTAGATAAATGATAATGTCAGAAAACTGGGCTACTCCAGAACATCACAATTAAGGTATTAAATTTAATTCCCTTACTAACAAGCAGCAAATATGAAGGGTAAACCAGTGCAAAGTCAAAAACCCTTCTGTCCGTTCGCAGCAACAGTCACATTTCAGTATTAGTGCTGGCTAACTGGCGGTTTCTTGGCAACCTAGACTGCAGTGCATTGTAGAAGTCTAGTTCTTAAACCACAGAGAGAAGTATTACCTTATTACATTGATTAAAGTGTAAAAAAAAAAAAGTCTGCAATTTGATGAGAGCAGACCACAGCTACAGTCAGTATATACTCCAGGTCTATGCTCTGTTTCCACGCTAGGGCAGCACACCATAATGACATCCTATCTGAAATAAAATGTATTTCCTTTCATCCTCAGATTTCCTGAGTAAGATGAGCATCAGGCCAGTTTTTGAAGGATGTCTCCTATAATGATTTCAAATTAAACAAGTGACAATACACTTATGTGCAAAAAACCTCTGAAATAGAAGTCTACAAACAATGATTGCTCCCCCTACACAAACACACACAGATACACATACTCAACACTAAGTTTTTCCACAAAGGTAGGCTTGTCAGTCGTCATGCAGTGCTACACCTGGAAGAAAGAAATCTCATCCACAAGACACAATGTCCAAGATACACAACGTTCTCAGCAGGTCATCCACCACCTTCCAAAGGCACCTACTTGCTTCCAGTTGTATTAGGCATTGGAAGAAACACTTTGATGAGGATTCCCCTTTTGAGAATCTATTGTCTTGTTACTGCTCCATGCTTCGTCAGTATTTTCGGGTGATTTCACCTCCGCCTTGTCCGTCAGTATGGTGGATTTGGGAGGCTTGCAAATAAAGCAGAGGAACTTGAAACAGGACAGTAAACCTTCAGAAATGCTGGACGAGAAAAGCTTTTTGCAAGGGTGGCAGAACTGGTAGAAAACCAACATGAAGAGGACAGCCATGCAGTAACTGATCAGGAGCTGCAGGATCAACAACGGGGCGCAGACATACAGGTAGATATCAGTTTTATAGATGTACCACATCAGCAGGAGGAACGCGTTCTCGATGAATCGCAGCATGTAATATACAGTCAGTCGGTACCAGTTTTGGGATTTGTTAATTAAGTCAGGATCGTTGAGCTTCACCTGCACTGCCGACCAGCAGAACATGTTAATGCCAGCATACAGGAAGGTGAGAAGGCACAAGACAATGGTAGTGCCGACCCTGCTCAATGCTTTCTCTATGTTCTCGGGAAACGGGCACTTGCTTTGCCAGAAGAGAACCCACGGGTAGAAGAAAAAACCAAAGAAATTCACTAGCACAACGGGGAGAGTCCAGATTTGAAGGACTGAACTGAAAAGGACCAGCACCGTCACCCGTGTGGCAATCTCAAAGCTTCTCCACATGAATATACAGAGGTAGGCAGCTGGTTTCACACTGACATCATAATCGTCATACTTAATCTTAATAGCCAGGATGTTGCAGCGTAAAGCTCCATATACAATTGACAGGAGAGAAAGGACCATAAAAATACCTACAAAGAGAAAAGACAAATCAGGACTTCCAGCTTAGCAGAAGTTAAAGACATTGCACTGGGGTGGTTGTCTTCACAGCACTCCTGAGGATTCCCAGCAGCATGTCATGCCAAAAAAGCCATTCCTTGTATGCACATCTGGGTTCTTACTTTAACCCCACCTCCTATTTTGGTCTCCATTTGTAATTTTTCCAAGTAACTAGAAAGAAAAAAAGACACTTAACAGTCAGAAGTGTCTCTCCCTACTCCCCCTGCCAAGGGCTGTTCATACACATACACTGTCCTTGGTAATTATACAGCTCAGTTGTAAGAGTACCCAACTTGCTCTCAACCTCTCACTACTCTCTCTCTGTACAGATCAAAAACTACAAAACAGAAGGTGAAATTTTGGAGTATGTTGAGCATGGAGATACTTTAGTGCTTGTGAAGTTCTACATCAAAGCACATTGTTTAAGCTCACAGTAAAGCTCTGTAATGGAGCTAAAAATTGAAAGTCAAAGCAATTTAAACTTAGACGCATCTGCACTGTGTAGAAAGAGATTTGCTCACCTGCCTGTGCTGTGTTTTCCTATATACCTATTTTCTTTCTATACTTGTCTGTATCATGCACTCAAAAACAGTACTTCTTTAAAAAAGTATTGAATTTCAGATTAATTTTCACTATCTCCAATCCACCTAAAATCCCCCCAGTGAAGGTTTCATGGCATTTAAATTCTGCAGAAAGTATAAGGCATAAGCCAGCTGTTGCCTGGCCTCCCCTCCAGATGCAATATGGGAAAAGCTTTCTGGCACCGCAGGAGGGAGTCTTGTCTTGTCACACTAAGTAGGTAAAACTGTACAGGAACCCTGGATGCATAGGATAAACATTCACTGAGAAGTACCTTGATGTTCAGAAGTGCCAAGAGGCCATGTTTTTGTCAGCATTTGCACTCTTTCTGCACAATTTTTACCAACGTGCTGAATAGCTGATTTAGAGGACTAATATCAAGCGCTCTCAATTAATACTTTCAGTTTCAATCTTAGCATTTTATCCGTGCAAGGAACACTTAAAGTGAAAATGAGCTAAGCACAGCAAAAATTATTCAGTTGTTTCTTTTCACATCAGTGAAACTACCTGAGCTAACTAGTTATGCTACAGAGCATTATATTGCATCATGTCAAACAAAATAATCAGTGTTGAGAATTCTTAATTATGTCAATTACTTTTGTAATGCTTAGCAACTAGTGCCTTCTGCAGCCTTCAATTAGTTTATGTGTCAATATCCGACAAATGACCTGGATTCCCTGCTTTGCTATAGCTACATGGCCACGACTACCAGTTCTTTTTCTAATTAAAAATATTAATTTCTAATCATGAGTCTGAAAGAAACAAGCATATTTTAGGACCTCTAACAGGATTTTCTCTGTAATTTTAACTAAGCTCTCCCCACCCTGATCCTCAAACACTTCTGAAATTATTTTGAAAAATAATCAATTAATCCTTTATATCTAATTTTCCAGTAGCACTCAGTAAGCTGAAAAACATTTGCCATTTTATAGAGTGATTTTGGACATGCCAGTTTGGTGGTGCATCTATTCTATGAAAACAGTTGTGTATTTGCCTGTTTAACACTTGAATTTTTCATTGCTGATTTAAAACACGCTTCTTGCAGCACTGTACTTGTGAGAATTTTTGAACATCATGTGTTAGAAAAGCATTGTCTGAAAGCAGAGGAGCAAGCGAGTGCAGTCAAGAACACCACTTCGTATCTTGTGGCTGTTTATAAAAAACTTTTCTGTAGTTTTGAGCTGACTCTAGAAGTGTGAAAGAACAAACAACTTCCAGCAGCTAACAATGCAAAAGAAAATTCTCAGAGTTAAAGAAACAACAAAAAAAATACCCACTGGGGACAGGTTGCTGCTGTCCTGGAACTCTCTGCGTTGGTAAGCTGACATTCATCTTCTTATCCAATTTCATTTTAGGGATTCTATATTAATCTCAAAACTTCTCTTAAAAACTCAAGCCAACTAGGCATTTCTCCACTGATAGAAACCAGGTCATGCCGACTCTGATTTAACAGAGTAGTCCAGTCCTTCTCCTCTCCCAAATGCTCAGCACTGTCACCAAACCTTCAGTTCAAACATCACTTTTAAGCCTGTGAGAAAGTTGAAGTAACCACAAAAGGAAACGGGGAACGGTGACATTATTGTTGCTTATACTCATCCTGAGCAGACAAAGAAGTAAAAATTTAAAAGGGAAATTATCTTCCCCTGCAATAGTCCCAAATCCCCCTCCCTCCCAGTCCTTATAAAGGTGGCATTTCTCTCCTTCCCTCCCACTTCCAGGGGGCTGCACTCTCCTTACAAATCAGAGGTGCACACTCACAGAGCCATTCTGGGAGACACTGCTCTACTTGGTTGGGTTTTTATTCTGTCTTAAGTCTTTCCAAGACTTGGTCCTTCCCACTTCAGAAACTGTTAAGAGAGTGAATTCTGCTCTATGTGAGCTACATCAGAAACACCTGTTACTGAAATCTTCCATTTAGCTGAAGAGTCATAAGTTATCTATTATACATACTATAGTTTTCTAAATGGATAAACAGAACCCTTGAAAAATAAGGGCACTTACTTTGTTATTCAGGGCAAGACACCTAGATAGAATTTTATTTTTTTTCTTAAGATATAATTTCAACACTTAGAAATAACTATTAATACTCAAAGTATGCTGTTCAAACAATGATAAAAGTATTCTGTGGTCAGAGCTTAATGAGTTGAGAGGAAGCAACTGCAGAAGCGTCTTAAGATATCGAGTAAGACCACCTACAAAGCTCAGTCATGAACACTAGTGCAAACACTAGTAAATTGAAAAAAATCCTAAAACCAAAACTTCACTGCTACAAATTTTCATCAACACCCCCCCCATCATTTTCAGCACAATAATTTTATTTTTAAATGGTGGGGAATTTGCCTTTTTAGATGATCACTGTAAGCAACACTTGGAAAAGCAACTTGATTGCTGTTAACAGCACAAAGACTTTAAACTTACAAAAAGGTCACTCTTAACAGAAGTGGATTTTCCACATTCAATACTGCACACAGAGAACTGGTCCTTTTTCAAGGGTAAGAGGCCAAGTCAACACCTCCCTCATCTTCACGTAGCTGTTTTTTGTAACTAATGCTAACTCTGATCTTTTTGGCACCTCCTGGCCTTGTGTTTTTCCAGGTGCTAACAAGGCAGGAACTTTCTTCCCAGTTAGGCTGTAACCAAAGAAAAAGCTGAAAGGCTAGAACTAGGACTCGGATCAGGCTATTAGAAGTGGGTTTCCAATGTTGCATTTCATACAACATCATTTCCAAACATTTCATGCTAGTCACCGAAGCTTTATGTCTTTCATCGCTAACCTAGAGGCTTTGTCCTGCTTTCGCAATTTGCTTTAGCTCTCTTGATCCTATATTTTTGGCAGAGAGTGAAATGACAGTTGTTGGGAACGCCAGACCCTGGCAAGAATCTGATCATACAGAAGAAAACATCCAGAGAAATTAATGAATGCCAGCAAATCAATACATCCTTTTTCAAGGAGCTGGAGCACATCATGGAACAAGACACAGAATCTCATAGAGAGATGTGTTCTGTGAGAATATATGTGTGAGAGAGATGTGTTCTGGTAAGTCCATGAGGTTCAGCACTGCTTGGTGAAGGCCAACCAGCTTAGGTCCAGAGATGAGATGGCCACACATGCAAACCAGCTTACTGAGTCCTGCCTTTTGTATTCCAAATTCAGAGTCTGGCACAAGTAAAGACAGGAAGAGAGGTAAATCTTTTTTCCTCTTCATGAAGGCAGTTTATTCCCTCCAGCTGCCTCCCTCTCATGACATAATGGCTACTTTATCAAATTAGTGTTTTTATAGCAACCAAAGCACGCTACAGGGAGTATCATACTCTAAACCATGATGACATACGCAATAGCAACATCACCATCAAAAGCTGTCAGGGAGACAAAACCCGTTGCAATATGTTTGGCTCTTGCCTGGGGCAGCTACACCTGACTGCTGCCCTTTCTTCCTCTCCCTCCCACCAAAATACGAAGGCGACAATGACAGCTCTACCTACTTCTGGCAGCCGTGATCTCCTGCTGCAGGACACAGATGTAGAGCTGGAGCGTGAGCTGGGGCGCTGAGCCGAGGAACGCCTGGATCACAGAGGCCCTGCTGACTGTGCGTACACAGCTTGCCTTCAGCCTGTCCCACTTCTTTCTCAATTTCTTCCGAGTACCCATCCTTGGGCATCTGCCTCTTCTTTGTGATGCTGACATAGGGCTCTTCAACTCTGCCAGCGTGGAAGTAAATGTAAAAGACTTCCACACACCTACAAGCAAATCAGTAGAGTAACAGGGGAAAAAAAAATGAAAGAACAGCATAGATCTTCCCAGTACTTAGTATTTTAAACCATCACATACTCAGTCCTATGTCATCTGTTCATAGAGCAAAGCCCGTACCCTTTCCCCTTCTGGTAAATTTGGAATATGACAGACTTCACTCTTTAAAACAGGAATTACATATGACTAGAGGGCAAGAATCTGGCAGTGCCCTTTGGGCTGCTTGTAGTACTCAGACATGAGAGGGGGTTTAATTGTTTCCTAGGAGCTGCCCTTGCTCTCTGCTGTCCTATTAAAGTCCTTTAACTACTCATCCACTACAATGTTCACAAGCTTCCAAACCAGAACCCAAGCTGGAAGTGTTTCTTCAGATTCTCTTCTTGCTATCCATATGTCTGTGACACACTAATGGGACACAGCAATAAAGCCACTTTTCATACCTCTGCCTTAAACAAAATATCTCAAGATGTTGGAGAGAAACTCAGGATGCAATCAGGTACACACACCTCAAATAGTAGGACACCAAATCTTGCTTCATCAAGGAACAGACCAGAACAGAAGTAACAAGCCATAGCAGCAATGAGAACAAGCAGTTTAGAGGCTCACAACACTGGAAACTGACATTTTTTTAAAAAGACACGGAAATTAGAACTTTACTGGTTACATTTGCTTACCTTTATTGCATTGTTTAAGGAATATTAAACACAATCTTGCAAAATTTTTCTAAATAAGATGCAGTGTTTCTAGATGCTGCAGGTCGCCATACTTTAAACACAGGGGGAACCTAAACCCTCATGTTTACATAGGGCTAATTCACCACAGATTAATTTCTAACGGACAAGACAGTGCCAGCACATACATTTCTATTCATATATTACATATTGTTGTACTACTTGCTGCCTCTGCCTACACAAAGAATAATCCATGCATTTGGGAGAGAATGGAAAAGGGCTGAAGGGGTTGGCAGCAGCAAATGCTGTAGCAAAAAGGAAAATCTTGTTGTTCATCAAGTATTAAAGAAGATAACACAGCCACAGAATGATTTCTGAAGTTTCTGAAACTTCCTTCAAATGATTATTTTTACTTTGGCAAAAACTTTAGAAAAACTATTCTAAGAGAGTTGCTTGGGTATGAAGGTTTCAAGGGTGGGCTGAGCCACAATGTTTGACCTAAAACAGAGCAATAGTCTTCCTTGTTTGGGAAGTAACAACAAGCAAGAAGCTAATGTGGAATACGTGAAGTCGCAGGCTGAGGGAGGAGGGAGAAGAAAGAAAATCTCTATTTCCATCACACTGCACAGGGTCCTAAAAATACAGGGCATGCTGTTGTAGAGTCCATGTAGAGCAGAACCATATAGGATAAATGGCATTGACTACTGAAAAATTACCCCTCTAAAAGCCCAAATCCAGTGCAGACACAACCTGTTTTCTTTTTTACATCTAGCACTGCTACAAGTTTCAAGAAGAAAAACAATTATAGTGTGAGCAGCAGAACTAGTGAGGACTGGCTTCCAGCCCAGACAGAAGCTTCAGGGAGAGAAGCCCCCACTGTGAGGATGACCTGTGGCACCAACTCTGGTCACATCTCCTCCCACTGCCTGACATGCATGGCATCTTTCTCTCATGTAGGCATCATCCTCTGACAAGGACTGAGCTGTTTTCTCTCCTTCCATAGTGCCTGCTGAGGTTCACCTCCTCCACCTGGTTGCCTCCGTAGGTGTTGTGAGTGCAGCATCGCTGAGTCTCTGATGTTTTTTTTTAAATAGAAAATAAGCCTTATTTTTACATTAGAAAAGTATCTCACAATTACAAAGCACGGAGACTTTGAACTCCTGCTTCCTTTTCCATTTGACTTTTTTCGGCAAGTGCCAAGTGAGACTTGATGACAGCCTCTTACGGCAAAGCTCACAGACCAAACTGTAAAGCAGCACTGACAAAAATTCAAATAAAAGCATACTGATTTTTATTTTAATAAGCTTGATATCCTTTTTTCCCCTAACTGGACCACTATCAAGTTTCAACTCCTCTAGATGGAGAGCAGCTTTAGGGTCCTGCAGTACTATCCTTGATTCACTGGGCTTCAGCTGTCACTAAAGCTATTCAAAGTGCCTGGTGCGCCAGAGGCTCTATTCACAGTGCTGAATTCCACTTTTCGCCTTGTTAATCTTTTCAGTCACTGCTAGTCTTGTTCCATGCAAAAGAATTCACACAGCCAAAAATGAAGTGTGGAGAATTAATAAAGAACAAGAGCTTATGAAGCCAACAAATTGATTTTATTCCAAAAGAAAGGTCTCGGAACATTGTCGTCTCACTTAGTAGTCACAGACATCTACTTATCCTGAGCTGAGGGCAAGTTTAGAGCTATTATGGAAAATGAGATCTCAGCATCAGCCTCTGAACTCTTGTCGTGTGATTAGAAGTAGATACAGTCTAGGGACCCATCCAACAAATACACAGTAATCCCATAAAAGAGATTATGACATTCCTAAGACTACTGCCTATAGCAAACATTATAATCAATACAATTTGGGGTTTTGGAGCAAGCATTCGATTTGTATATATTAACCAGGTATTAAATAGTGATGGGAAGTTTTCTGTCCATATAGAAAAGCAAACACATGTGAAATGGTCTGACTTTAGAGCCAAAGGGGATTCTTACTAGTACAACAGAGTAATAAAAATGGTACAAGCACTCAGATTATATCAGTAAGGATGCCCATCTTCTCCCAAGTCCTGTCGATCCCATGCAAGACTGTCTCTGGAGGTCATGCCTTCTGTGGCAAATAACAAATACACTCAAGACTCTGGCTTGTGCCACTGTCCAAGCAACTGCTTCAAACAGGTGCAGACTGGCAGCTGATACATGAGAAATAAAAAGCATCAACCTAAACATCTAAAGTAATAGAGTGCAAGAGTGGCAGAGGTGCTTGAAGAACTATCCAGGTGAGAAGATTTCACAACTGTGATGAAGAATCAATTCAGATCACGTACCTGTGCCAGGTTACAACTTTGCCTATGAAGTGCATCCTGAAGGGCTGGGCATTTTGTCTTTAAAATTACCTAGTTTGTTCTTTTTTTAGCATGAAACACAAATAAAAGGCAATGCAAGAAGGCAATCACTTCAAGTCAGTTTTCCTCCACAGTTACAAACTCAGCTACAGAACAGGGAATTCCCCAGAAGCCCCAGTTGCTCACTTCTCATCACTGCTCTGCTCTGGAGGAACAGGAATGGGAGATCCCAACTTCTGCACAGTCTATCTCCTGCAGTGCAGTGATGTTCAGGGCCCTTTCAACAGATCCTCACGTGGCATCAACAGCAGCAGGCGTGCAGCTGGCCACTTTCACCGCGTGTAAAGCAACAACAGTCACAGTAAAAGCTCTGAAGGAACTGAAATTACTCTGAAGAACAAAATAGTCAGATCTACTCTTTAGGGTGAAAGTTGAGAGATAAGAAAAAGATGGTGCTGCTTTCTCCCCTGCTGCCAAATATTGGCAGAGAGGAGAGCTGCCAAGAAGAAAATGATACTTTTTCAAGGATCCTGATGGTGCCTGCAAAGAGTGATTCAGCAGCAACACATTCATCTTCTGCACAGTCAGTAGGAGGAATAATCCTATCATGTGCCGCTGAGAACGAGCACCTCATTCCCTCTTTTAACCATGGGTGTGTGGGATTTAAATACAGGCAAAATAATGGTGGTGCAAAGAGGGAGCAGGCAATGACAACAGGCAACTTCCCACAGCCACCAAGCCCTCCAAAAGCAAATGTCTGTTTGGGACCTATCCACACACACTCACTGCAAATGTACAAGCAGATTTATCTACTGACTCCAATTTTAGTAATTCCTTTTCCTTAAAGTGTGCAAAAGACTTATCAGTCCTGCAGAGTTACTTACCGGCATGAGACAAAGATTTGTTCCTCACTCATTTTTCTACCTTCCATCTGCACTGACTTTCTGTTCATCACATCTTGGACACCTAACACATCTGCTCAGGAATAAAGAAAAAAAATAAAAAGCCTGAGAGAGTCTAAGCATATTTTAGTCATATCCTTCCCATCTGGAAAGGAGGGAGATGCACCAACAGCTGCAAAGTGTAGAACTAGCAGGATCTCCTATAGTTTGCCAATGGAATTCCTACAAGGAAGAGAGGTTTTTAGAACTGTGGCTGCTCTGAACTATAAAGCAGGTCACTAGGAAAGAGAGACTACCCACGAGAGACGATGCTTTTGCACAATGTGACTGAAGTATTGTCTGCATGGTTACAGCATACTAGATTGCAAACTGCAGACTTAGGTACCCAAAACATTAATGACTCTGATAGCTTCAGCCTTTTTTTTTTTTTTTTTCCATTGCCTGCAGCTCACAGAATCTAACTTTGGCTGTATTAGCAGCTCCTCTGGCAGTTTGATGCAAACTTTCTGCTGTATCTGCTTTGCTACTGCCTGCACGGTACACAGACACATGTAATTGCTTCTCCTTATGTCTTGAGAAACAAAGCCTGATCCTATTTAAAAAAAAGTCTATTGTTTATAGCTTTGTACCATTAAAATCTGAGGAAAATAGCCATTAGTGTTCTGCATACTGGTCTGTTACATTGTCTTCTTTTTTTTTTTTTTTTTTTTTTTGCTGTCACATTGCTTTGGTATTTGCAGTTGCCTTTTTTGCATGTTCCTTGTAAGGAAGAGCCTGCAGGCCCACATTCACCTAGCGGAGCACTAGGGAAGGTGGTTTCAAAGACACCAGCAGTCACTTCGCTTTCCCTTTTCAGGAAGGTGGTATCAGAACGAAGCACTGCCAAGTTCACACCACTCCCTTCTGGATATGCCCTTCAGTACTGTCTTCAGCAAATCAGATAGTAAAGGAACCACCACATACAGCAGACAATACCAGTAACATCACCACCAAACATGCCCTGCTCGTGGCTGTTCAAGCCAGTCTGTTGGAAATCTGCACTCTTCACCTCAGCTCCTGATCTATTCATTACTTGCAGAATAGAAAGGGCAAGCAAGTTAACTAGGGTTTCTCTGGCACCCTTCATGAAGGGCTATTTGCATTTTGAACAAACCTCTAAGTGCACAGCAATGCACTAGCAAAAATGCATCCAGCTATTATTTATTGGAATTGTAATTATTGGAACTGTAGCAGCACCTGAAACCTCAAGACAATGTCAGTGCTACAGGTGCTGTCCAAGTCAACAGGGACCAAAGACAGTCTTTGGCTCAGGAGCAGCCAATAATGAGCCAAAAAGCTCATCATGGTCTTCTCTAAGGAAAAGAAAAAAGTATTTAATCTCTCATTGACATTGGCTATCATTTTAAGTCAGACTTTTCATACCCTTATATGCCTGTGTAACAAATTACTTTATGTGGTAAAAGAATATCCTTTTGCAAAAAAAAAAAAAAGAGTCCAAATACATTTTCTAAGCATCCAGACAAATTACTGCCCTCACAAGGAGTGACACAGACCTGAAATGCTGCAGGAATCCCCCCACAGTGCCCAGAAACCTGCAGTCACTTTGCTCCAGCCAACTCTCTGCGCAGTCTCCATCACGCCTACATCCTGGTGATCAGAGCCAGGCCACCAAGGAAGGTAGGAATTTTACTCTACAAATTGCTCTGAACTTACAGAGAAACTCTTAAGAGTGGGAGAAGGAATCAAAAAGGGGTGCATTAACAGTACTCTCCCAGTTTAGCAAAAGTCCTCCCCAGGAAGACGGATGCTGCCTAATTTTAGTGCTTCCAGTGGCAGCCGAAGGACAGCAAGTGCCTCCTGAACAGGCGGAGTGTGGGTGTTTGGGGAAGGTGGTGGTTTGCAAGAAGGTTTTATAAGAGAATGCACTTCTTTTCCCTGTCACGCAGAGGATTCAAAATAGGCTGGATCATTCAGCTTGTAAAACTAAATAGCCTCCCTTGCTAGGAAGATATTTCCAAACCATTCCCCAAAATTTAAACTTAAGGAAAAATTCATTCTGATGCCTTGACAAGAGCCTCGACTCAGTCCTCCCTAAAAGGCCCTGGGCTGTGCCAGTGCAGATGTAAGAGAGATCAAACACAGGGGACGGAGTGACGGGGAAGCAGATGACCAACAGCAGCAGGAGTCTCCGGTGCAAAGGAGCTGAGGTTTGCCTAAAAGAATGAGACAAAATGGCTTCAGCTTACAATGGTTAAAGCCACAGTAAAGTGATGATACAGACAAATCACATTTTGCCTTCTAGCTATCACATGCTTGCATTCCAGTCCACACAGGATAGAAAGCCTCCCAGGTGAAGTAGGGAAAATTCACTGAAAATGCCAACTTTTACCATGCCGATTTCCAACTGATGAAAGTGATCAGTTTTCTCTTTTGACAGATACAACAGTGTTTAGTGGCAGTGGATACGAAGGAAAGGAAGAGAAAAAGAAAGACCTTTAACATTGGTCTCGGACTGCTTTGCCTTCCCAAACTCCTGTATTGCATCCTACAAATAGACGCATTTCCCTCAATCTAAAGAGAGGCTGTTTTTTATAAAACTTTCCCACTTAATTTGTAGAGTTCTTCCAGCCTGAGCAGTTAATAAGTTTTTTCAGGTGGCATGAGCATACGCACCGCTTTGTATTGCTTAAATGATGCCGTGGGGACTGTGGCATAAGGCATGATGGAACACCTCCAGAACATCTTCAGACCTCCTGGAAATGCAAAGTTCATCAGTCTTTGAGAAAGGCAGAAGTACAAGGGCTAGTGTCACACTCGTATACTCCAGCATCACAGAGGGGAGCAGGCTTCATATGCCCAAGTTTTACAGCAGCAACTGCAGCTGGGCGCTCGCCAACACAGCAGAAAGCATGTTCTGCACAAGATGAGACTTGTGTTGTAAACAGATAAACTTGAGGTTGAGAAAGAAAGAGAAAGTAAAATCATGCTTGGTCGTTAAGGTCAAAGCAGAAGGCTATGTTTCTTCCAGATAATTAGTAAGAAAATCCTCTAATTTGTTGTTGTTGCTTACATCCCTTGTTTGCTTCTTACCACCTTGCAGGCTGACTGACATTCTTTCCTTGTTCGGCCTCAAGAAATTGATTTAGAATACCAAAAGTAACGAGCATGATTTTTATTTTAATAGTTACTTTCTCTTTGATACCACTCTTATCTTTCAAAGAATGTGGAAGATTTTGTTCTTAGCTTTTAGAAAATGAGACCTCTTCAATCACTTAACCATTAAGCCATAACTTAAAATGTCTTTAAAATATTAACGAAACAAAGAGAAAACCCAGCCATGGTTACAAAGAAATTCAATGTTTTTGAAGTATAAGACATTTTGTAACATCCAAACTCTTCACCTTTATTAGTGTGAACACATTTTCCATTTCCACACTGTCCAGAAATTTTAAAATGTTGGGGATACTTCTCCCAGCCTCTATGACAGAGATACCGTATTTAACTCCCTTTCTTTTTAAAGAAGAGAAATTTCAGCATTTCACAGAATCATTTAGGTAGGAAAAGATCATCAAGCCCAACCGTTAACCTAACATTGCCAAGTCCACCACTAGACCCTGTCCCTAAGCACCACATCGACACGTCTTTTAAATACCTCCGGGGGTGGGGACTCAACCCTCTCCCTGGGCAGCCTGTTCCAGCGTTTGGCAACCCTTTTACAATTAAAGCCCCCAGCGAACACTGTCATGGGGTTGCACCACCGCTGTAACTGTTCATCCATACTTGAGTGGTTTTTTTTGGTCCCTAAGGGCCTTTTCAGGTAGAAGTTGAACTGAAGTTGAAAAACCTCCAAGGTAATTTGGGGCAAGAAGCTCACTTTCGGAAAGAAGAGCCAGACTACAGCATTAAGGCACATTTCCAAGACGCACACCCGGGATGGGCACTGTCACCCTTACCGCACACACCCCAGCCGCTACGCCTTCTTTTCTCTTTTGCAGGTAACCTCGGGGGAAAGCGTCACGGATAAAGCAGCAGCGAACAGACACAACCCTTTGCAAAAAGCCACAATGGGTAGAGAACCAGCGCAGAAAGAGGCAGGA
>NW_009694906.1:0-57843 GCF_000703405.1 Apaloderma vittatum
CTCGGGAAGCTTCTAGCAGCTTCTTGCAGAAGCCACCCTGAAGCTCCCCCCCTGCCGCCACCAAAATCCGGCTGAGCCAACCCAATACACCATCTAAAGACCTCTGATATTCAGAAAAAGGAAATTGCTGGTTCACAAATCACCATGACTCTGTTAAAACTAGAGAGGTACTACTGTGTTCATCCACATCAGTTACAAGTAAAGTCAACATGTCTCATTAAAAAAAAAAAAAACAAGAAAAAAGAAAAGTGTTAGAGCTAACAAAATTTCGAGCAATAAGTTTCACATTGCAACCAAAAAAATTGTGATTGAAAGTATTCTCAATATCCCAGCCCACAGAGTTTCTTCAGCATAAGGCATCCGAGCAAGATTGCTTAACAACTCGACAGGGCTCATCTTTATACCATGCTTCCTAGGGAAGAAAGCATGTCTTTCAATTTTGAATTCCAGTTGTATAAAACAGGTGTATACAACTCCCAATGCTACATTCCCTGGATACATGTTTAAAACTACATCTGAAAAACTCGGAAGGATCCTGTAGACTAGTTTAGTGGTTCTGGTGAAAATAAGAACTCTCACAATGTCCAAATCTATCACAAATGCCTGACAGCACAGAGGTACCAGCATCCTCAGAGGACATCACTGAGATGATGGGAATGTACTAAAACAAGAACAGGAAGCAATGGACAGAGCTGTTCAGTCACTGGTGCAATGTTCACATATGCAGTCTTCCAGAACAGGACAGGAGGAATTTTTCTGTGTCACATACTCAGCATGAAGATAAAAAAGACTTTGAGGGAAGGTTGATTGGCTGGTTGGTGTTACATTCCAAATTATCAAATTCCCTGAAATATATGATGTTTGTCTTAATCTCTACTGCATTTCCTGCAGTTACGTGATCTATATGTGCTGGATCTCTGACTAACACTGCCTTGTTGGAGGATGTCTGTCCAAACTCTCTTACCTCCTTGCTTTTACTCCCAGCTCTACTGAGAGATTTCCCCCTCATTCTGCTAAATTACCAAAACATTTCTGCTAACAGCTAAGGTTTCCATGATGAAGTTTTGTATCTCAAAGCAGTTAGAAGAATTTCTTGATTAGCTTTGGTATGTGGCACAGCTGTCAGACACACTCAGGGAGCAACAGCCCCAGAAATCTGTCCCTTGAGGAACGAGGTGTCCTGCCTGACTCCGTTATGGCCTATCGCCTCTGTATTGTGAAGGACACATATCTCTGAAGGAAGCAGAGCACTATCTTGTCCACTCACTCATGGGACGTTTGGAGTGAAACTGTGCCTAACAGAGCACTGATCTTCTCTGTGAGCCCAATACTCAGTGTGTGGGAACAGTAACAATGACGACTCCCTTAATAGTGGTAGCAGGAGGTCACGGCAAACAAAAGGGGAAAAAAACCCAAGATTCAGAATGATGAAGGGTGCTGAGAGGCAAAGGGAGGTGCAGTCAGGGGTTAGGGGTTGGGGCTGGAAAGGTCAAGTGGGATGGCCGCACCCTCTCCTTTGTGTGTGTAAAATTGTGAGTGCCCCTGGCGAGGAGAAATGTTACATAAAGGCAGGTTATAACTACACATCATAGCAATGATGACATCATCAACCAGTCAAAACCAGCTGCTAATTACGGTGTCAGAGGAGTTCCTCTGCAGGTATTTACAGACTGCTTCTTCACAGGCACCATAGCCATGAATTATTCATTATACAGCCACCTCTGATTAGTCAAAACGCTCTCACAAAGTACAAACCCAAGCTTAAAAGTGGATTTTGCCAGAACTCATTTAAGCTGTCATATAAATCTACCTTTTCAATTTATGAATAAGCAACCCATCAGTTTATCTTTTCTTTTCATGATGTATGAAGCAAAGAAATTGACATAGAAAGTTTTTCTTTCCTGATACATTTCTGTCTTTGCAAGCTGGTTTCTGAAAAAAAGTAAAAACTGTCAAAATGGATGCATCTTTTGTGCTTCTCAAATACTATCTGCCTCCTGAATAGAGATTTTCTGATTTATTATAGAAACATATTGACACAAGGTAAGAGAAGAGAAAATAATGAGAGACATTTGCATGCTTTGGTAAAGTCAATTTAATTAACATGTGAACCACACTGATAAGTATCATCACTTCCTAATGTACTCAGCCTGGACACAAATCAAACCAAACAAGGCAAGCTTTTCAAGTAAAACCATTTATAACAAAGTGAATTAAAAACCAAAACAAAACAAAATACAATCCAACGGCAACTACAGCAAACTCAGCCCACTCTATTATTGTTCATTACAGCCATTGCTAAGGGCAAATGAAACCATTCAATTTAATCGGCCTCTCACAAAAAAAATACTGATTCTTGTAACCACACTGAACAAATCATGTAATTTACATTACTGTCCTGAATACAAATCAAGTAACAACTTTACAAATTCTAAGCCATAAATCCATTTGCTTCTTTTTAACTTATTCTATCCATGTATACAAAGAGGTGAACTTTTTCATTAGCATAGAAAGCCACTTCATCATTTGCTCTTAAACCTGTCTACCTTTAGTCTGTGAGATCCTCAGCGAAGACACAGTTCTTATATGTCCAGAAAGAGCCTAGGGTTTAACTGAATAATATATTTTATTGAAAAGGAAGAAATCTCTCTCAAGAGAACATCTGACATTAAGATAAAAAGTCAAAAATATGATTAAAAACATGTTAAAAGCAACCTAATTGTAGCGAAGCATTTAATCATAATCTGAGCTTCGAATATGTCATGCAGAGAATGCTTCTTCAGCCGAACCATGTCCACAGTCAATCGCCCAGCCAGTTTAATCTTTTCACAATTCACTCTGCTAACGTCATACAGTATCATGACGTTCCCTCAGGAAGACACAAACTGATATTGTTACGTCACGTCACATCATGTCAAGCCCCGGAGCATAATGAGCTACCTCAGCAAAGCCTGGGGCTTTGATACCACAGGCCACACCCCTCCACCCTTCCCACAATGCCCCACAAAAGGGGTGGAACAAACTTCTGGGACACGTAAAAGGGGGAGAGATTGGGCTGGGTAGAAAGGGACACTACAAAAACCAGCAAGAGCAGCTTTCCTGCTACAAATGGATCAACTACAACAGCCGCATGACCAGGTGTGGGACTCAAAGAAAGAAAGGATTTTCTCAGCATTGCAAAGATGCCAAGTTTGGAATCTCAAGACTTATCACAACAAACAGCTGCTGTAGGCATTAATCAACTTTTTGCAACATTAGTAGCCATTAACACCTGCGAGGCCTTGAACACAGCTTGGCCAGGAGGCCTTCTGCAACATTCTGCCAGAGAATATGGTGAAGCATCGCAGGCACAGCAATAATTCAGCAAGGAACTGACACACTTTGGCAAAGGAGTCTAGAGAACAGGGACTGCTGATGAACATCCAGGTGATGAAACAGGAGCTCCATTGTAAGTAAGAGAGCAGCCACCTGGCTGCCTGGTCTAAACCAGCCTTGCAGCCACCAGCTCAGCCAGCTCAGCATCTTTGAGCTGAAGGGGAAAAGTACACAGCAAGGAATACTATGAGCCTTCCTCCAGAAGACCCCGGCCCACAACCACCAGAAACCACCAGATGGCAGCGCACATGGCAGCAAGAGGAGGAGATTTATCACACCTAGTTCCCATGGAAACATGGAGAAAAAGCGGGGACAATAGATATAAAAGAAGTGCAGACTAGCACCTACTCGCAATATTCCCCCACCGATGATGGACCTGAAGGATGCCGCTGGACTCCATGGTATTGATTTCTTCTTCTTCTTCTTTTGCCTTTTTCTCTCTCCTCCGCCAACCCCCCCCACTTGGAGAATAAATACTCAAAAGAACACACAACACTGACCTCATTTGTGTCTTAATCTCACCTTTGGGATCATTGTAGCTCGACTGAGTACAGTTCGGGATGAGACATTTAATTGGCGGTGAGGGTGGGATCCTTCAGGTGAGAGCATTGTGTTTTCCCTCCGTTTGACTTACTTTGAGTTGTTTGACATGGAGTTGTTTGAAACTGTTTTAAGTGGCACCTCCCTGGGACGCTAGGGCAACTCCTGTTTTGTGAGTTTTCTTTAAGCAATTTGAAACTGTTTCAAGGGGTACCTCCCTGGGACGCCTATTGCCCGACTTTGTGTTGTTTGAACTGTGACCGAACTGCTCGAAGTGTGACCTCTCAGCAAAGTATCCTGAGACGTTTATGGTGCACCCTGAAATCTAGCGCTTATGTCATTTGTTTTTCTTTGTGTGTGTCTGTTTTGTGTTGTTGTTTTGTTGTGGGTTTTGTTTGTTTTGTTTTTTTTGTTACTAACATGGAAGGTTGCAACCGTAATTTGTCAGAAGGACTTTTGAAGTTTCTGGAAACTTGCTGCACCTGCCCATTGATTCCTGGGCAGGACAGAGGGAGAAAAAACAGATACAGCTCGCAGAGCGTAGGAGATCGTACCCTTGGCTTTGCAAAAGGAATCATGTAAGAAGGTTGGAAAGGGAAAGCGGTGATTTGTGCTGTTTGAGGAGCTAGCCTAGCTGCGGCTGTGGAGGAGTGGGCAGACAGGCGCACTCAGGCACAACAAGGGATTTATTCACTGCCCAGTTTGCTAGAGGGCGTTCAGGAACAACTTAGTGAGAGAAGAGGTGGCATCCCTGCCCACAACAGGGAAGTTGGACTAGGTGATCTCTAAGGTCCCTTCCAGCCTGTGCCATTCTATGATTCTATGACTCAAATTATGGAACTTGGAATTGTGATACAATGTTGTGATACAAAATTGTGATACAAAAGGTTGTTTTGTTGGTGAGAAGGGAAATGGAATGAAGTGCCCTGTGTAGATCCTTTCTGCAGGAAGCAGGATAGACAGAACGAAGGACAGAGAGTCCTGGTGAAGGGAAAGTTTACAAGCCCCTCTCAGACAGGCAGTAGAAGGGTTTGGGACCAGTTCACGTGAAGGGGCTGTTTTCGGTATCAAATTTAAAGGCTTGGAAAGGTGTATCAAGCATATATAGGGAAGACCCTGGATGGGTAGCGAAGGCTATGAAATGCCTGGAACACAGTATCTCGGTTGATTAGGATAGCATATATAGTTTAGAGTAACAAGAAGGAAAGTGAAAAGGAGGAAAAAAAACAAACCACAACCCAACATGCAGCAATGCAGCTACAATAATCCCAGGTAACTAGTAAAATCAGGGCACAGGGCTAAAAGACAAGGAGGTCTGTCAAATCCATTGTCTTGCTAGGGAGGACCAAAGGAATCTACCCTGGCAGACCCTCTGGTTAAAGCCAGCCTAGGAAACAAAGAAATTGGATTTCTAGCCCATATGGGGGCCACCTATTCTTTTTTGAATGCTTTCCCTTGTTGCACCAACAAGGCATAAGAAATAGTTAAAAATCTTGAAGGAAATTATTTGATTTGAGCAATTTTATCGGACAATGAACCCCAATTTATTGCTAAACTGTGAAACAACTAAGTGAGGCTCTATCTATAGCCTGGGCATATCATGCGTCCTATAGGCTGCACTCAAGCGTTAAAGTAGAATGAACAAATTCTACTCTCAAACAAAACAAAAAAAAAGAAAAAAAATCGGAATCCAGCCTTGTGGGAAAGGTAATCTAAGTCTCTATAAATTGTTTTCTATACTCACCAAATACTACTCATATTAATAAACTTTAAAGACTATTTGCTCACAGATCCTGCGTGACTGAATATGAAGATCAGCGTGAACACTGACTGACTTCTAGAGACAAAAAAGAGAAAGCCATCACCCCAAAATTATTATTGCTATTACTAACTTTGTATTATTGTTATTCTACAGATTTTTAACTTTAGGAGCCATTTAGGACAGCCTCCCTCCTGTTAGAACCTACGACCACATTCAAGATAACTTGGAACTGAATTGAGGTAAAACAACACCGGTCAGAGAGTTTAAGAATTATTGACACACAACACAAGAAACAACATCAGCTAACAAATGCTAAAAACAATGTCCAAATGTCCTTTTCATTTTAACTCCAACGGCAGTGTCCTCCATTTTCCTGCAGTGCAGGCAATCCTTCGGCATCCTCCATTTTCTTCAACACAGTCCTTTGATGTCATACATTATCTTGTCCTCATCCGAACCCATGAGCTTTTCATTGTACTTTTCTCCACCCATCTTGTTGAGGAGGGGAAGTGATAGAGCAGCTTGGTGAGCACTTGGCAGCCAGCACAGGCTCATTGCTTTCCTGTGGTTTGCTTTAAATGCTTTTTAAGAGCTGTGCAAGGCAACTACAGTGGCCTGTTTACAATTGCTGCAATGTTGCTTGCCTTGTATCCCAACAAAGATATGTGTCCAAATTCCATGTACATAAACTTCCATTTTCAAATAAAATAGAGAAAAGTTGGATGAAAATGTAACAGAAGAACCATTACATTTGTTTTAATGGCATATTTTTCTCTTATGCCTCCTTTCATTATTATTTTGCCAGTGTTATTTTCAGATTCTCATATACTTCAGGTTGTTTTCCTTCTCTGCGTTTATTGCTTTGCAGAGCTGCACCTGAAATATTTAGTGAAAACACAAAGTACAAACACAGAGCAGAAACTGCATGTTCCTCTAGTACTACCTGACCTCTAGAATTGCTTTTCTTCTTTTCACTAATGGCTAAGAGAATAATTAGCATAGCAGAAGAGTATTTGCACTATTAATAGGACATTCCATTAGTTTTAATCACCGGAGCAAACAGCAGATAGACCCAAGGTGAGGAAGACTCTACTGGAAATCCTTTTCACAGGAGCCAAGATGCTTCTCCCTCACAAGATTTCAATTTGCAGAAAAGAACACACATATAAAGAACAATAATCTAACACATATTTGAGCTGGATGGGATTGCAAATATATTCCTGTGCTATCTATAGTCTGTGTTGTGCAAGACTTAATGAGCTTCATCTCAAAGCACCTGGGAGAAAGGTGTGTCCACTCATGGCACCAAGCACTACTTCTGTAGCTCTCATCAGAATTCGAATACCATCTTTCTCAATATGCCATTGCACATTATATGTGAGGAGGGCCTGAGATCAGTGAAAAAAAGTTGAAGGGCAGGCATTTTAATGCTTTGTTTAAATTCTGCCTCTTTCATCTTGGATTCTGTTTCACACTCCTTTCAACAGTAACAACAACACTGAGTGCAATGGGGATCATACAGATGTGGGTTATTGAATAGCCCAGGCCTGAATACAGAAAAATATTATCAGAAAAAAAGGACATTGGAAATACAGAAGAAAAAGTGTTTATGAAAGATTATCAGCTGCTTAATTGTCTTGCTTGTGGAATCATGGAAAATAAAGCTTGTTTTTAACGAAGAGAAAGAACATAATGCAAGAAAAAGTAATAGTCAAAATAGAACGGCCTCACAAAGATTTCTAGGTGAGTCTGTCTTGTCCTATGGTCTGAGAAATAGCATTTACATGAAATTTCTCAGGAGCACTTCTCTTTACCACAAAGATAATAGTTTTATTACCCTGGATTTTTTTGACTCATCTTTCCTGGATTTGGAACTTCATATAAAACAACTGTGGCAGCTCTGACAGGAGTCACACAAAAACCTTCAGTTAATATCTATATTCCCAAGATTTTACCAAGAAGTATATAACTACTTCTACTCAGAGAGTTCCACTTTCCTAAGTATTTTCAATTATGCAGTTATTGAACAAATACACATATTTTTGACATGGCAGCATCCTGATTATTTTATTACACATAACAGAAGAAACACCTATGTCCAAGTTCATTGACTTTGTCTCCCTTTATGATTAAGGGATAAAACCAGGTATCAACATCATCCATAATGTTGGCCTGTTTTGTTGCAATCTAGAAATGTCTATTTCTCTCAGTCAGCTACAAAATGAGCACAAGGTGTATATATGTCCACTGCAGCGCTCTAACCATCCTATTGGTATATTATTATCCTTTCACGATGTTTTCTTTTGCTACTCTTTCAAAGGCTACAGAATATGTGTCTTTTATTATTTAGCATTCCTTCAAGTGTTTTGTCATCCACCTACCGAAACTAAGATTTTTTACTTTTTTCTTCCAAGATACAGATGAAAACATGTTAAACAGCACAGGGCAAGAGCTGCTTTCCACAGAGCTCCATTAGAAACCCACCCATCTGATGACAAGTCTTCATTGCCAATGGCATTTGGAGACCTGTCTGTCAGCCATTTGTTAATAAATTACAAGTATGTCATGTCGATTGTGTATCACTATATTTTTAATCAAAATGTCAGGCAACACTAAGCCAAAACCAATAAAGGATTATATTACATTGACACTAATACTTTTATCAATAGATATCAAATTAGTTTCACAAAACCTACTTTCCATGAACTGTTTTAATAGTAATTGATTATATTATGCTTCTGTCATAGTTTAAATATTTGAATCCTCTATCAGTCTTTTTATATTTTTTTCTGGAGAAGGTATCATGGGAACAGACTTTTAACAGCTTGGGTCATTGTCACAGGCAGGATACAATAAATGACACCCCAGTGGATCTGGACACTGGAGTTAGTTTAAGAACCTCTGAGATTAGACCTTTTGGCCTACTTGCTTATCTCACACACACGCTTCACTCACTCGATCCCACAGCCTGTTGCTAGGTGTCAACATCCTTTCCATCAGGGAGATTGCTGCCTGTCTGCAAAGGTCAGGCTGAAAACCAAACCATCTCTCACCATTCTGCTGCTCACACTTCTTTTCAGCACCACTTTTCCTTTGCAGCACCCTAAGCCCTTGTTTCTTCTCTGGTCTAAATAGTCTATGCATCTAATAGTCTAGGAACAATGTGTGGTGGTCCTGGGTGACTGTTTTGTGTCTCCATATTAACTGGAGGATTCAGGACATGCCACTTTTGTTTAGTAGACGTATTGTTAAAATTTGTAACTAGTTTGTACCAGGTTAGAGCAGCCAAGTAACAGGTTTCTGTCTGAGAGTAGAAAAGTTGAATTTTGGACACAGACTCACATATTTGATTATCTGCCACATATCAGTGTTCACAGTGTACGCTCTTTTTTTCACTTATGATATTCATTTGCCTCTCCCCTCCCCTCCCCTCCCCTCTCCACCCTGACTTCTTTGAGAAGTCTCTAAAATTTGTCTGCTGTTTCATTATATTAATTAATTAATATTAATGGCTCAGAGTCAGTTATTTAAGAATACTAGATATCTATATTTTCACATACATTAGTAACCAAGTATAGTAATCTCTGCTGGACAATTTTTTAGTCAGCACTGTAGTAGAAAATGCTATATCACTGTGAAGTAATATTACATTTTATTCCTCCCCCTCCACACCTGTTTCTTCCTTTTCTCATTGTTTTTCAAAATCCAAATTCCAGAATTCCATCATTGTTAAGTTTCTGCAGTATTTAAGATTCCTGTCCATTACTGAGTGTTCTTTATGGGCTTCCTGGAGGAATAGTTTACAGTTCCTGCTTCTGGCGTATATTCCACTCTATGTTTTGTTCGTTTTATCACTTCTTTCAACACAACTGACAGTGACCACAGGCAGAGGTTACCTCTTTTCACACTGCTACCGTATTTGCTGGTCACTGTTAACTGGCTGTGGGGGCATTGAACGGACCAAGAATCTGCATTTGTTCTTTCTAAAATACCTTTTTACCTACCAGAATAGCTTAACCTTCCCCACAGACTCTTGTACTAACCTTCAGTATTCAACTCCCACTCTCCAAACTTACCATACTCCATCTCCTGATCTCAAAAAAGATAATTTAATACTCAGAGTTCTAATGCTGTGGAAAATGGAGCCTGGAAGCACACCCACACAGTCTTTGCAGAGAAAAGAGACAGAGGTATCTCGTGTTAGATCGGTTCAAAGTCACAACACCCCCCTCACCATAACCTTGCTGGAGAGAAATTAGTCTTACCCCAGAAGTCCCCAAGGCCTACTACTACCAGAAACAGAACTTGGAGCTACACATTAGCAAAACTCTACTGTTGCTACTCCTTATTCATGTCATGGCTGTGATTGTGAGTTGGAGTCCCAATTGCATGTATGTAGCAGTAACTGGAAGGCATTCACACCATCAGTAAATCTTTATTGTCACACCTTTTCAAACAAAAATGTTATAAAGTGAGGGATGATTGGCAATGCTCTCAGACCCTGAATAGGTGCTGACATGGCGACACCAGGATGCTCCATCTGCATGTCCTGGATTTTATCCAGTTATTCAAGTTATCAAGGTCAGGCTTGATGGGGCTCTGAGCAACCTGATCTAATGAAGATGTCCCTGCTCACTGCAGGGAGGTGGGACCGGATGACCTTTAAAGGTCCCTTCCAGCCCAATGCAGTCTACGATTCTATGATCCAGGGAAAGCACACTGCTTCCCCATGTTCTTCCCACTGTGGAAGAAGGTTTCATGCATGTGACATGATCTAAGCTTGACTTCTTATCCTCTTGCAGCTGCAGTGATCAAGCCCTAAACAGCATCAGGCACACCTGGTGTTAACTGAACCTCAGGCTAGCACCTAGTCGGTGGCCAAGACATTGGATTGTAACCCTAAGAGGAGAAAAATAAAAAAAAAAAGTAAAAAAAAAAAGTGGGCTTTGTTTCAGAAACAAAGAAATGACAACAATATTAATAAGCATTTCACTCTTGATAAATAAACTGAGAATGAAAATGCTGTCACAGGACAATATTGTCCTACAGATGTAAATCTCATCTACCCTTATGGCATCATGGGGCATACTACCCTATATAAGTACCTCGTTTGATAAGGAAAATAAAGCTAAACCTGAATGAGACTCCAAAGACTTTTATGTGACTGACTTTGCATCTCAGCAGCAACTGAACAAGCAGAACAGATGGATTTTTTTAGAAGAAGTTATGAGACCCACAGTGACATTAAAGGCAAGAGGATTTAGTAGCAAGGTGTAATACAAAATAAGTTTGCATATAGAATGATTATGTAAAGAGCCACAAATTATGTTTTTCTTGCTGAAAACATAAAAAAAAGATTATATGAGGAATGAAGGTTTTAAACTAAATTACCCTATTCCTCTACTTGATCATTATGGGATTGGAAATCTCAGAGGATTTTCAGAGTAGACTCCAAGGATAATTTACTTTCAAATAGACAAACTAGGTATTAAATACTTATTAATAAGTGTTATAAAGTCCCTAGAGTCTTTGCTGTGAACCAGCTGAAAACTTGGTTTTATAAAACAAAATGCAGCTTTGTAAAATCAAGACAAGTTTCTTCTTTTAGTTTTTTATTTTGTTTTTTTGTTGTTGCATTTTTTAATCAGGAAAACATTACATGATTAAAGTGATTTCATTCCTGAAAGGATATTTACTTTATGTATGATCATTAGCACCACAGAAATCAATCTCAGAAAAGTTAATCGCAGCACATAAAGCAAGGCACGTACGGAGTTGGGAAAGGAAGTTTTGTGAAAGACAAAAGGCTGAAAAAATATTTACATATGTTTTCAAAAGTTAAGTGATGTGTTACTAACTGGTATTACCAATGTCACATGATCTTACAAAACTCTTTTACATAACATAGACCTAATTTATGTCCTGAACTGGGCACAAATAGCCAATCAGCCCGCAAGGCTCACTCAGATTTGCAGACTGAGATGGAAGCTTACTCCTGTGTAGACACCTGGACATAGTTACAGATATTTAGGTGTGTTGGGGAGGGCTTCCTGTTGACTATGTAAAACTACCAGAACAGAGGTGGAATGTTGAGAATCTATGGAAGACATTTGGGAGACCTTCACAGTCTTGTGTTGGCAGCTGAAAAACAGATCGGATGCTTGAGGACAATTCAGCATGAGATAGTTTATGGTAGTACAACTGAAACCTGCCTCTGCTATCCTAAACTTTTTGTTTAGGTAACACTTTATATTAAACAAGATAATATTCCATTATCTAGAAGTAAAATCTAAGTTGCCTTTGGCCTTAATTGCATAACAAATCTAAGGACATCATTTTGGATTTTGTCTTCCTTCAAATTAAATTTTAAGTAAAACATTGTCACATTTCCATATCAGAGGAAAAAATTAGGAGGAAACGAGTCAGTGAGTAAAAAAAAAAAGACAAAGATCAGCTACATACAGGGCAAGCATGTAACAGTGTAGGCTGTTGTGTAATTTGACAAAGCAGAAGTTCATTGTCAATGACAAACTATTTATTAGTGAAACAGACGGGAGAACCCTGAAAGGAAAGCCATAACAGAGATATTATTCTGCAAAGTAGGATCATGAATGTGCTTTTCTCTAGCGGAAGGTTATAGCTAATCAGTAGCTAACAACTTGTAATATCAGTAGGGACAGATGTTTTCTAAAATATAAATAAGATGCATCTGCGAAGCCATCATCAACAGGAATTTGTCTTTCCTGAATTAAGCATATTACTGATTTTGCTCTCTGTAATTACACTGTTTGCTATTAACTGCCCTAACAGTAAGGCAGAATTCACCATATGAATGACAATTTCCTATGAACACCGTAAAAGCCTTTTTTTAAAAAATAATGAATTTTATTTGGCAGCTTGATGTATTATACTAGAGATAAATATTGTTGACTTTGAATTTTCATTCTGCGGGTTTCCTCTTCTCTTTCCTTGGCAATAACTCTTTAATGCTCAGTGGAAAAAAAAGAGTTATATTTAAATAAATTCTATAACAGAATATGTTTTGTCATTTCTAGTATATTTAAACACTTATTTTCTTAAGGGGATAATTCTACAAGCTAAACTCACCTCTTTTAATTTCTTTTCTTGCTCTTTATTTGGCCACAAAAGTACAATTGTTGGAGGGGTTTTTTTGGAGGAAATACTTCACAGCTGAGACTCTACCTGTTGCAGAATTGAGTTAGAAATTTTTATTAACATATTTGTGCAGTTCTAGCTTGGTGGTTTTTTTGCAGTAATAATAACAAAAAGATCATTTAATGGAGACAGCTTGAAATCTCTAGTTGCCTTATCTGTTTGTCTCAGAGAAAAAAAATCTTATTGATGTCAGATAAGCATGTGAAATCATGGTAAACATGAGTCACCCCCTGAGATTAAGACACATTACTTGGGCTTCATGTTAGGTACAAAAGGCAAAGACCTCCATTTGCTTGGGTGCCCCTTCAGTCAGGATCCCCTTATGTGGCTCAGTAAAAAAAAGCAAACCATCTTACTATTTTGTGTCAATACATGTGAAAGTGACTTTAAGGCCAAATCTGCCTTCCAGTTGTGAGTACCAGCCAGATCACAATGACCTCTGACCGGGGAAGGGAGAAGCCTTTGGTCCACCTTGCCCAGCAGAACCAATGCACACAGACCTGCTGTGTCAACAGTTCTGAAAACTTGGCCTTGTCCAGCAGCCTCCAGCTACCCTCTCTAAAAGGGTTCGTGTTACCAACTGCAAAGCGTGTGAGTTCAGAATTCAAAGAATAGAACTTTGCAACATGATTTCTTTGGAGAGATCAGTTATTGGCCTCTCTTCTCAAGAAGCTACTCTTCACCCGCATAGTATTTCCTTACTAACTGAACTGTTAACTTCTTTGCCTCAAATCAAATCTTTATTTTATGATGATGTAGAACTTGCTGTCCAGTTCACAGCTAAGGAAACTAATATAAATATTTGGGCCAGTGCCTTTGATCCGTATTTCTTTTCATGTCCCTGTCAGTCATTTTCTCTCAATGCACTTCTCTGTCTCCTTGGCCTTCAAGCATTCAAACATTTTTCATGAGAATGTGATCCATTCTTTTTCCAATTATTGGCTAAACTTTCAGCTCAAGGTGCTCTTACCTCTGAAGAAATAATTATTTCAGGAGTGTTTAATGGAATCTTGGTGACAGTGTTAACCTCTCTTGATTATTTATGTGTTTGAAAGATGGATGGCTTCAGATATTCTGTTATCTTCATACACAGGATTAAAACATCTGCAGGTGTGTACTGCCATTCTCACCCACACTTTGGCAGGAAAACAAACAATTGAATTAATCTTCCTTCTTCTCCTGCCATTATAGCAAATAAAAATTAACAACTTCAGAATCCCTGGTCTTGGTTTAGTCTAACATCAAATTACCACTCTTTGCTATCAGCTTTTTAACTTTTACCTCTTGGGATTTTATGTTATTATGAAATTCATTCTGTTCTCAGATATGAATATATTGTCCGTGTCAGTCCTCTCAGCACAGATGTCATAACCTGCATGTCTCTTTAACTACAAGCCCCTAAGAGAAAGAAAATAAGGTCACCTTTCTCAGAAATGCCTGGCTCATCTGTTTTACAGAAAAAGAACAAAATGCCAGGAAGAATTTAAAGCTTCAGTCCTATCAACTCATGGTTGAATACCTGAGCAAAAGACTGCAGATGCTGTAACCTGTGGCACTGGTAAGTCAAAGGACGGTGCTGCCTCAGAGAAGCTGGTTGGAGGCAGGCAGGAAAGACATTATCAGGGGGCTAATTCTCCATCAACATCAAATGTAGGATAAACATGGCTGTGGTCTTCTGCAGAGCCCATCACAATGTGGAACATCACACGTAAGAGTCTAAGATCTACCTGAGAACAGAAATAGATCACTTCCTGGAAGACACCCTAGTACACCATATGTATGTACAATGTATTTGTATTGCACTAAATCTCTCTTCTCAAGCTGGCAACATTGAGATCATGTAGAAATCCAAACTTGAAATGTAATTTTTTAGCACAATATGATTATCACTTCGTATGAATTATCCTCCTCTCTGTTGCATGGGGTAATTTATATTGCACTAGTAGTACACCGGCACATTTTTCTACTGGGACTATTTTAAGGTACACTTTATTTTTTTTACAAGATCATGCATACTGATTTTGTAAATTGTTCATATTTTTATCTAAAAAAGTGATTTGTTATTCTTTTGTATGAAAATATTTTTAGTTTGACTGCATTGTGGCAATGGATAAGCTGTATTTTATTGTTTTTCACAGTTAGATAACACTTTGCTTTATGAGCTGAATGGAAATGTATTATTTCCCAAATTTATGAAATACAATGTGGGGCACTAACTCTGTGCTGTTTACCACAGGTAATGATAAAGAACTCCATCCACTTTCTGCTGAAGTATTGGCACATGGCAACCTGATTCCAGGCTAATGATGAATAATCATGAGAAACACATCCAGAAGAGATCTTCTGCGTAGTATCTAAGTCTACACCTCACTAGAAGAACAGTCTCAGGAGCATTCTATGTTCTCAGATTGCTTCCTTGAATAATTCTAGAGGATGACCTAGAGGCTTCCTCTGATGGCACATTATGACCTTACTACTAAAATGTTAATGTGTCACGTATTTTGGACACTGTCCTTAAGACATGTCTGGAACTATACTTCTCTCTCACTGTTTGGATGGCAATCTTTTCATGTTATTTAATTTTGGGATATCTCAGAAGACAATTTGCGTGTGTCCCACTTTTGATGAACACCTGCTAAACTATAGAATCATAAAATCATACAATCATAGAACAGTTTTGGTTGGAAGAGACCTTCAAGGTCATCGAGTTCAACCTTTGTCCTAGACCTATGAACACCACTAAACCATGTCCCTCAACACATCTACCCATCTCTTAAACACCTCCAAGGATGGTGACTCAACCACCTCCCTGGGCAGGCTGTTCCAGTGCCTGACAACTCTTTCAGTAAAGAAATTATTCCTAATATCCGACCTGAACCTTCCCTGTTGCCACTTAAGGCCATTTCGTCTTGTTCTATCACTCGCCACTAGGGAGAACAGACAAACCCCTGCCTCTCTACAACCTCCTTTCAGGTAGTTGTAGAGAGCAATGAGGTCTCCCCTCAACCTCCTCTTCTCTAGGCTAAACAGTCCCAGATCCCTTAGCCTTTCCTCATAAGCCTTGTGTTCTAAGCCCTTTACTGGCTTGGTAGCCTGCCTCTGTAACCTCTCCAGCATCTCAATGTCCCTCTGGTAGTGAGGGGCCCAAAACTGGACATAGTACTAAAGTTGGGGCCTCACCAAAGCCGAGTACAGGGCCATGATCACCTCCCTGCTCCTGCTGACAACACCATTGCTGACACAGGCCAGGATGCCGTTGGCCTTCTTGGCCACCTGGGCACACTGCTGGCACATGTTCAGCCGGCTGCCTATCAACACCCCCAGCTCCCTCTCTGCCTGGCAGCTCTCCAGCCACTCCTCCCCAAGCCCGTAGCGCCGCTGCTCCTGCTGACACCACCATTCCTGACACAGGCCAGGATGCCATTGGCCTTCTTGGCCACCTGGGCACACAGCTGGCTGTCCATCGACACTATAGTTTGATAGTTTGACAAGGATTGTCACAGAAATTACAGAGTTTCAGTGACAGCTGAACATAACTCCAGACAAAGTATCTCAAAAAAAATCTAGGAGAGATGTAACTGAAACAAAGAACTGCACAGAAAAGGGTAAAAAGGGTGATGCAGCCTACAGGATGGCTTCCATATGAGAGGAGCTCAAGTAATTTACTAGTTGGGTTTAAAATAGAGAGAATAAGGAAAAAAAGATACATGAAAAAAAACTATAAGGTCATTAATGTCATGGAGCGGTGAATGGGGAGCATCTGCTCAGTGTTTCTCACATCATTATGGAACATCCAATGAAATGAAGAAATAGCAGACTTAGAGCAACAAGAGGAAGTTCCTTTTCACATGGCATGACTAAATGAGTTGTTTTGTTGTTTTTCCCATGGCATAACTAAATGCTGGAACTTGTTGCCAGAGAGTATTGTGGAAACTATTTAAAAAAATAAACAAATGTGTTCAGGAGAATCTACGATGTTTATTAAACATAAGGATCTATAGCTTAACTCTATTGCAATTAAACCCTCACTCATGAACTGCTAGAAGTGGGGAAGGTATGTACAAGGATTTAAGGATTTCTCATGTTCCATCCTTAGTTTTGAACTCTTTCCTAAGCATCCCCATCTTCTTGGGGACACTGCTGAAAAGAAAATATTAGGTGAGCTGGACCTAAGTTCTGATCCAATATAAATTGCAGTTAAATCATCCCCCTCAGCAGTCAGAATACCTTTTCTGATGGTTCCAGTTAGTGGCCTGCTGAAGATAGATACCTGTCAGATATATAACTCTATACTCAGACAACACAGGGACTGGTATATCTGAAGTAGAAACATGAAATGAGGTAGGACTTTGCAGACATCTGGACAGCTATTCTGTCAAGTGAATCAACATATGTGGTGTTGGGTGATATGGTTTAGGGGTGAACTTGTAGTGTAGAGTCAATGGTTGGACTCGATGATCCCAAGGGTTTTTTCCAAACTGAATTTTTCTATGATTCTATGATTCTATGATCCTGCACTAATGGGGAAAATTTTATTCACATTTTTAATCCTTTTCTCAGCATGAAGATTACCTGAAATACAGATGTCCCACAAGCATGCAAAATTTGTAATTCATATTTGAAGCAGTGCTGACTACGGCTATTGATAAAGTGGAGCACATTCTGTGCAGGGTCACCAAGGTGATCAGGGCTGGAGCACCTGCCCTGTGAGGAGGTCTGTGCCCTGGTCTGAAAGACCAGGGATTGCTCAGCCTGGAGAAGTGATGTCTTTGAAGGGACTCACTATCAGCTGCTCAGCACCTGGGAGGTTAGTGAGAAGATGAAGCCAGACTCTTCACTGAAGGGCATGGTGAGAGAACAAGAGACAGTATTTATAAACTGAAACAGGGGAGAGTCCAACAGGATGTAAGGAGAAAAATTTCCCCATGAAAAACGTCAAGCAGCGGAGCAGATTGTCCAGAAACCAGCCTACAATGGAGCAGCCCATGGCATCTCTATTCATGATGTTTTTTAAGACCCATCTGGAAGAATTTCTGAGCCACGTAGTCTGAATTCAGTGTTGACCCTACTGTGCATAGGCAGCTGAATACGCATTCATTCAGTTTTGGTCAAATGTTTTTTCATTCCAGGAGACCAACTGCCAAAAAAGCACTGTAACTTTTATTGCTACACTATAATGTTTTCTTTATGAAATACATATTTAAATGATAGGAATACAGAAGCTGATATGCAAAAAGTTTTTAGGAGTCCTTAATAAAGCTTAGGAGATTTGGAAACCTTAAGTTCCACAAGTTTTATATACTTCATCTACAGCACTTCCATCTATTTAGGCTCAAATCTCATCACCACTGATTTCCAGAGATGATATTTCAAATGTAAGATCATATTGTAGATGAACTTGGCCTGCTAAATTTAGGGGGTTACAACTGAGTCTCTTAAAATATAAACAGATTAATTCTGAAGTGCTGCACTGAATTAATGCTCTATACTGATCTCACTCTCAAATCCCTAATTTACAGTCTTCTGGAAAGAGCTAACTCCCTAACTTAACTGATAAAAACGTATAACTTCAAAAAAACTATTGTGCAGAATTAACTACATTTTACTTTGAGTTAGAGTAGATGATTTCAGAGCCCTCATTTTTACATCATTACAAGCTCACAGCCTTGCTAAGGCACGGTTCCTGACCCTAATCCAAAGATCAGTCAAACAAACCTGTCTTCTGATGCTGTATAAACTGATCTGCAAAGGATCATTGGATCCTAGATTGCCAGTAGTAAGACAGAGTAGGAACCCACTTGAAGTGAACCAGATCTCTTAACAAATTATGTTAATTAATTATTTTTCTTTAAAAAAAACAGAACATAGGAGTGGTGGGAAAAGGACATATATGGACAATGTTTTTTCCAGTTCCCTTGTAATATCTAAACCAGTGCACTCAAGAACAATAATCAGAATATCACATAATGGAAATTCCTTTCATCGTGTATTTGTCACCTATTTGGAATACTTGAAATATCCTGCTGCCTGCTTCATTTCTGTTAAAGAGGTGAGTATATGAAGGTTATTTAAGTACCCCCTAAACCAAACACAATATATAATCTAGGTCCTCCCACACTCCAGTCCATTTAGTTATAAATAACTGTTGTTGGCTATGAGTTCATTGCACAAGCTGCTTACTGTGGTATTCATGAGGTATTCAGATATACTTGTGTTGCAAAATATGTGATTACTGAAATTCTATAATAGGCTAAAGCAATTGTCTAAGCTGCAAAGAATAGGCTAGTTCACCCTGGATCATGGATGTATGGAGTCTAGTGAAAGAAATACTCCCTGTGCATTTGCATTAGAGACTATGCAGCAGTCAGAACCAGGCTGCCTGGTCATGGAAACAAACCTGGCAGCGTTTTCTTTGTGTTGCTACTGACATATATAACCAACAGAATATTTTTTTTCTGATTGAGATATGAGGAAAGGAATCAAATCACTTGATACTGGGAAGCAGAACTCTCTCCAGTTGAATATCAGGGACAGAAAGCACTGGGGTACTGGCAGCTACCCATCTGTATCCCAGTTGTTTATGGAGCAGTAGTATAAATAACAATTTTAACCAAAAGAAACAACTAGTTCTCAATGGTACAAGTATGACAGAGATATCCTTGCTGGAAGCTCTCTTCAACCAAATATCTGAGTGATATCTTGGAAAAGGATCCTGAAGGAAAGCTGGAGAACAGAGCTACCATCTCAGGTCAGAACTGACAGACAATTTTATTTTTTTCTTCCTCTCTTTTTCTTCTTCTTCTTTTTTTTTTTATTTTCCTATTTATGGCCTCAGTTCCCTCATTATCTCAATCTATTTAATGTTGCTTTGCTGCTCCAAAACTTGGTTTGATTCCAGTAAAAAAACAGGACAGAATATGTACATCCCACTCCCTGCTGCACCTCTGCAATGGGCATTGTGTGGCACTACTCTTTGAGAAGCTGCTGCACATGGGCAGAAGCCATGGGGAGATTGTGAGCCCCTGCAGACCAGCTGGGCATCATGAACCCACCAGCTGATCATGGGCTAAAATGCCCACATTTATGCTAAGTTTTGATCCTGTCAGGTTTTTCATAAAGCTCCCAGAACCAGATAGTCCTGCAGACTGAGAGACCCAGAAAGACATAGGAATGCGTAGAAGCAAACACAAAAGATATACTTGCTGAAGGACACACATCTGAAAAATACTATGAAGAATCACAGCTGTGATTCCTGCTTGTGACACTAGGCAGTTTAGTCTGTGTTGATCTGAAGCTGCAATAGAAGTATTAGTATCATTAGTATTTCTTGACCTCTGGTTTTGGCTAGGATAGACTTCATATTCTTTGTAGCTGCTCCCATGGTGCTATATTTTGCATTTGTGATCAAAACAGTTTTGATAATACACCTATGTTCTAGTTGTCGCTGAGCAGTGCATGCACAGTGTCAAGATCTTTTCTGCTTCTCACCCCACCCCACCAGTGAGTAGGCTAGGGATACACAAGAAATTGGGAGGGAACAGAGCTGGGACAGCTGACCCTCAATTGACTAAAGAGTATCCCACACCATATCATGCTGTGCTTAGCAAAAAAGTGGTAGGGGAAAGAAGGAGGAAGGGGTATCATTTGAACTTATGATATCTGCTTTCACAAGTAACCATCACAAGTGACAGCCCTGCTGTCAGCCCTGCTGTTCTGGAAATGGTTGAACACCTGCCTGCTGATGGGAAGCAGTGAATGAATACCACATTTTGCTTTACTGGCATACACAGCTTTTACTTTCCCAGGAGTTTTCTCAGTTTTGCTCTTGTAATTCTGCTCCCAGTCGTACTGGAGGGGAGCAATCAACAGGTTGTGTGGGGCTTAGCTGCCTGCTGGGGTTAAACCACAAAAGACATCTATGTCTGGCCATTTCTGATTCTTCAAACCACTACAGGGAGACAAATCTGAGCCACGTAGAAGTTATACATCTTCATCCGGAAGAATCTAATTAACATTGCCAGGGGACAAGAATCATTCTGAAGCACCTTGAAATATATAAAAAAAATACTAATAATAAAAGCTTTCATCATCATTAAAATTACACATTTGAGAAGATATTAACATTGAAAATTTTATTTCCTTTCACAGAACAACTTTTGTTTATCTCTAGATTTATCGTCTATCACAAGGTTTCTTCTGTTGGCAAAGGCATTATTCATGTAGGGAGAAAACGGTTATTGTAGGGTTAAGTAATATTTTCTGCCTGTTGTAATACATACGATATTCCCCAATGCCTGGTGACAATGCACATAATTACTTTTTAATTTTTTTCAAGCACCTCTCATCTGAGAGTACAGAATAGCCTAAAACACATTCTTTCATAAATATTACATGGCAGAGCTTCTGACTATTAAAATAAAAAGCTATTTGTTTCAGCACACCCTACTGAAAGGAGAAGTTGTCATTTTTATAACAGAATCAAAATTCCGTTTATTGGTTTCAGCTTGTGTCTGCACGAATCAAAAGGCATCAGTGGTAATCTGGAGTTCATGGGGTTGCACTGGAAGTGCTGGACAAAATCTGCTGTGATGATTGCATATGAAAGTGTAGTAGTAGATTTTCCAGGACACTGTACACAGTACAGCTCACCTGCAGACCATACTTTAGAGGAGCATGGATCCATGCTGTCACAGATGAGCACATGGAAGTGGGAGACACCAGACTCTGTCCCCTTACTGACTCTGCAAGTTAGGAGGAAAGGAGAGTCGAAAGCCAGGTAACGTCTACACTTGTGCTATCAATCTTGTGGCCTCTGTTTCTGTCCCAGTAGTCCTGTCACAGACCACTTTGTTGTGATAAAACCTCAGGAGCCTCAAGTACCAGTTGTTTCCTCATATTTTTTTTCCCTTCCTGCCCTCTCTTCATCTGTCACAGCTCTGCTTTCCTCTGCCGGCCCCTCAGGATCTCACTGCGAGGATTGAGTTGGGGACATTTTGGCTGTACTCAGATGGTCCCTATGCTCCTCTGCCTTCTCAGAAACCATCCCCATCAACTTCATGGGATATCCTGGTTAGCAAACCGTGCATTGAATTTTTAGAAACAAACTCAAGATGCGGGATTTTTTTACTTTCTTAGTATTGTACCATCATGAGAGGAAAGAAGCTTCAAGACATGCAAATTCTAATCTCTAGCTGCCTGTGATTCAAACCCAGAGGAAAAAGAGGAAAATACATCTGCTTAGGGCCTTGTAGTTCTGAGAATTCTCTTTGAAATAATTTCAAATTTTCAAGTTCCTTGGAGCATATTTGTACTTCCTCTCTTACTACCAGTCCCTGCACTCTGCAATATAAACTTAAAAAAAAAAGAAAAAGAAACCACCTAGCCTTTTCTCCATAGCATTTTCATTTATCTTCTGATCAAGGTAGTATCCAAATGCACTGCAGAGTGACACACCTTTTGAAAAGCTTTTTCTGCTGTTCAGGTTTATTTATTTTGTTTTGCTCTGCCACAGGCCATTCTGTCATCCTTAATTTCAGAAAATAATTCTCTTTTTCCTCTAGATCAAAGCAGAAATGCTTCTTGGAAAAGCTGGTGTACTGGTTGTCTTTGTGACCTGTCCTTGGGGTCGTGAGTTTGCAGCATCCACAGCGACTGTGCCTCCAGCTTTCAGGTGCCAGCCTCATACTAAGGGCCTGATGCCAAGGTCCACATCATGTAGGAGATCCAAAGGGTCTGTGCCATCCACAGTCTTACTGAGTCTGCAACAAAGTTTGCTAGCAATTGCTGATGAACCAGCTGTATAGGCCCTTGCGAAGAGCTGTCTCTTATGAGCAGCACCCCTGTGAGGAGGGCAGCCAAGTACCTGATGCTCATTTTGCAGCCTGTCAGGCACAGACGAACAGGATTAGAAGAACAGCTCTCCAGTACTCCTCAAAGCCACCCCTGCTTCTCAGAATTGACCTAAATGCCAGGTATGGAGCACAAATCTCCATGCTGATGCCAGCAGAACAGGGATTAGATGTCCTTGCTCATTAAAGCATTCTGGGAAATACAGTCTTCAAAGTTCTCTATAAATAATAAGATTTGCCATAGATGGTGATATCAATCAAAGAAAGGTTTTAGTGTTGTTCTACATGTAAAGACTTCTAAATGTAGAATAATTTATCTGACAAACACAGAGATGGGAGTGTGGAGCAACTTCTTAGTATGCCATGATATCCTCAGAGAAAGCACACCATTCTGCAGTTGTATGGTATGGAAACATCTATTGAGCAAAACCAGAGATAATATTTAGCAAATGACATGGCCTACATTATGTAAATTACAATCAATGCATGAGAAACTGATGCTATGTTCTCTTGATATGAGGCCGCACAAGTACCTACTTGCGCATGTTACTAAGCACATCTCTGACTGCAAGTGTTGTTGTTCATCTGGCCCAGCCCTTACAGAGGGATACACATGAAGGTAACACTGAAGATTGGGATTTGGAAAAGTCAAATCCTTCCCCACACTACTCTTGGTTACTAGAGGCAACGAGGCATAGGAAAAATGAAATGATGGATGAGTTGACCCTTGTGAAATCAACAGAGAAAGTACAAGAGAAGATTCTGGCTGATCTCAGCAAAAGAGATCTATCTCTACAGTGCGACTCTCACCATGTTCTTCCGCTTGGGCAATCATTTATATCCAATAACATTTCAGGAGCTGTTTCTTATATCAAATGCATTGAATGAATCTCAACTGCCTCTGACAGAAGCAAGATTTGAGGTACTCACTCTTATTCCTGAAGAGGCAGATCGTACCACTAACTGGCTCAGCAGAGGACTCCACTTGGTGTCTAGTTCTACTGTATTTGGTAGAAGTAAGCAGAGTCATCACAATATTTTGTCATTTGCATTTTTATGTTTCTGTACTGTAGGGTAAATTAAATGGAGATCATATTCCAATTCTTATATCTCATTTTAAGGATTTTGATTGCCAGGTGGAAGAGAAATGGTTGACTGTTCTAAGCATTTAAAGAATTTTCTACTGTCAATACCTTTACATACATTGCAAATTAAAATTCATAATTCCTGAGTTAAGATAGTTTGTTTGACTCATTAGTACTTTTTTCACACAAGTGTTAGCACTTGACCATATGTGTCATTTTTATAACAGATGAGATAGGTTTGATATTTGCATAAGTTCAACATTGGGACAATAGGTGTATTTACTGTTTATATAACCAGGTGTCAAAAATGATGCAATAAGTAATTTTTTACTGCCACCTTGTGGTACTGCAGGCTTTTGATGACAAAAATGGCATGTTAGGAGAGAATCAAGGCCTTACACAAATCAAACAAAACCAAAAGGCTTATACAATTACACTGATGATTTTTCTCTTTTTTCCTATTTTCCCCTCATGTCACTTATGATACTGCTTAGTTAAGTTTTAGTCCCAAATTCTGACTTTCAGAGTTTATCGCTTTGTTGTAGTTTCCTAGAGAGGATCACCATACACAAGCTGCAAACTAAGAAAATTCTGTCCTGTACCCATGAACAGTATCAGAACAAGCTTTTTAAAAATGTTGAAAAAGGTCTCAGTGCTAAATCCTGGTTTTTATTAATTTTTTAAGCTTAATTTCCAGTGCCAGTTCCTCAATGCTTCTAGAAATTTGTCTTTCCAACCACTTTGTATATCTTGTACAGGTCCTTTTCTTGTTTTGGCTCTGTTGAAGACAGTTTTGGTTGCCAGTCAGACAATCCTAAATGCCTGAGTAACGTGACATTCACAGAAGCAACTACCAGTGGCCTCACTACACACTTGAAAGTAAGCACTTGCAGCTTATAATGTATTATCTGGAATATGATAGACTTTAAAAATCTCCCTAGATGCATCAAGTGATTCTGCAGGCCTGTTCATGTTATCTGCTGGCATTCACTGCTTTTATTTTACTCTCCTGTAGTGCTTGTGCAGAAAATAATCTCATACCTCTGCTGTGATCCCTGTTTTGAGGTTGGCATTACAGAGATATCTCAGTTTTCTTGTTCCTGAGTGATGCTGGGTTACACAGCTAGTGCTTTTGATGTCTGAGCTTTGTTAAATCCCTGCTTACAAGAAGATCTAGCTTTGAGGCTGAAGCTACAGTGTTTACCTTCTGATGGGGCTCTTTTGAGAACCGTGGCCCCTCCCAGCAACCTGATCTGAAAAGGTAGGTGATCAGCTTATGAAATCAGGTAGACCAGCTACATCATGTCCCGTGATAGATAAGTGTGCTCTAGGTAAGCTAACACCTCACTTCTGCTTTTCTCCTGTAATGTCAATTGCTTTCAAAATCACTGCAAATTTGTGGTGGTTTTGCAGCTTGTAGTGTCTCCTGAGCACAGAGCAAATATCAGGTTAAATGTTCTGAGTTAAATCCATGTGAAAAGACTATGCTAACTGAGGAGAACTTGACTTGATAAGAATGTTGATTTATTCCAGAAAACTGTATCACTCACAGAAAGAAAAAAGGAAGGAGGGGGAAAGGAGGGAGGACTGGCCAAAAAAAGCTGATAAAAATGACAGTCCTATTTATTTAGCTAGGTACGAATGAGGCTTTACTCCACTCCTCTTACTCTGAAAACAGTCTAGATTAGTGTGAAGAAAGTGTCAGCTGTGGCAGCAGAGACAAACAACAACCCAGTGTAAAATGACTTCCTCCCCTTCATACACAAAGACCCCCCAAGAGTCTGCTTCCCTTCAGGAATTGCTATAACCCCCATGGATGCGTGGAGGATGATATTACTGTGGCATTTAGACTGGTTCCCTGCTTGGGACTGCATAATACTCATCATGCCCTTTAATTTTATACTGTTCATTTACTTCTGCATAATCTATCAGTTCCTCAGGATGAGGGCTGCTGCAGAGATAAAATCCCAGGGTCTCTGCTGGGGAACTTGGGCACAACTGCTCAGCTCTCCTGGAAGATTTGTGCATGGCTATTACAGCATCCTTCTGTCTGCTTGCCACCTCCTCCTCTTCTATGAGCTAGCAAAGGGTCACAACTCCCAGAAAGATGCCTGCCACACGAAGGGACAGAGTGGTTGCCTTTTTTCATATACCCATGCATATAAACGCACCTGCATTTTCCTGACTGTAAAAAATCAAATTGTTTTATCTGGATTTGTTTCTCAGTGCTTTTCCTGTTGATCCTTCACTGTCTTTTTTCTTGCTCTCACAGCACCTTCCAGATTTCAATGCTTCACCATCTACCTACATTTGGGAGTTAAGAGTCTAAGAAGAAAAATATCAGAGCATTTAGAGATTAGTGACCAGTCAGGAAGGACTTGAGTTGTGATGCTGAGATACTTTTAGAAAGAAATCTTTAGAAACCTCTTGAGTAAATGCTTCTAGATGGCACAGGTAAAAGCTGTGGGACTGAGGGTGATCTAAAATAGAAGCATAGGATGTCAGTCCCAGCCTAAATCCAATGGAGATGGGGGAACTGAAGTAAAAAATGAGAAAAGAGTGAGGCATTTTTAACTGACTGATTTTTATTCTCATTTTGACCATTCCACTTATAAAAGCTAGCAGCAATGAGATCACCCTCTTACATGCATAAGAAGAGGTAAAATGTGGTATAGAATACAGGTATTTGAGTTTTGAGTTTGAGGGGAGAGTGTTGTGGTATTTTTTCCTAGAGAAGTGCTATCAGATGAATTAAAATACCATGAAGAATCTGGAGGTAAGGCTAAATTAGACTAATATCAGGAACGAGCCTAACAGCAGAAGATTCTCCAATTTATTTTAATTTTTATATAGAAGACAAGGAAAACACGTACACACCAGCAGCAAACTCTCTTTTCCTCCCCCAAAAATGCATAAGCTCAAAGGTTTATGAAACAATCTCACATCCGAGTAGAGATCTATGCTAGTATAATTTAAAGTAACACAAACCTATGATTATCACAGCTGATGATATCTCCAAAGACATGGCTTCAGTTGAAAGGTAAGAAATAGTGAAAGGTCTGGGAGAATTATTGTGATTGCAAATATAGACGAAAAGTAAAAATGATAAGAGAAAAGCTCAGCAAAAACATTTTAATCAGATACTAGTGGATTGAAAACAATATGAAAGGAACACAACAAATAATTGCAATCATAAGATAAAAGACAGCATCTCTAGAAGTTCAGATATGTTTGTGCTGCCAGAAAGCGCTATTACAGCCTCACTCTACTGCCTCAGCTATTGGCAAATGCAGCATTGCAAGTAACAACATTACAAGTAACAACAAAATGCCAAAAGTGAAAAATCTGACTGTGACATTACACAGATCCTTGAAACCGTCTTCAATAAAAGAAAAAGCATGACAGTGACCCCTCACATCTGTCTTTTTGGTTAATGAGAAAAGTGGTGGTGTGTGAAGCAACACACAAGACCATTGCAGTGACTGTCAGAGTGTTTGTTAAAGAAAGATTTACAAAAGCAGTAGGAGAGAGTTCACTGCAGTTTAAGCCAGATTTCACTCATGTGCACACTGTCACAGGAATTACAAAATTATTGTTTTCACTGCAATTTCTAATCAGAAAAGTTTTATTGTGTGACACTATATTTTATACTTAATTTCAAATTGTTCTAGACAAGTACAGAAGTACCAGGTGGTTTTTACTCTTGTAAAACCTTCTGAAAAAATTCTAAGAGGAAAACCCAAGACTCAATTGGAGGTACATTCAAGCCAGACTGCAGAACTGGAACTGCTATAGCAGCATTGACAGATAACTTCCCCCTCAACCAAAAATCTGTTCTCAATCTCTCCATTGCATTTGATATGACAATCCGCAAAACACTGCTGTTGTGTCAGAGGGTAATTACAACCAGACTATGCATTGTGACAAAATATCCTGAGGTCCCCCCAAAAAGGTAGCATACATTTCTTTTCGCTGTAAATACACATCTGTATTCAGTCCACTGTGCAAGGTCTTCTTCTAATCTCTCTCAATGCAGCACCCGAAAGTAAATCTTTCTACTGCTTTTGTGTTGTGTATCCTCTGCTGGAAAAAGCAAGCTGTAAGATGTGCACTGAAGTGCTGTGTGGAGTACCCTGTCATTAATGGGGAAATACGGTAACAAAACCTATTGGCCCTTCATATTAAAGTCCCCCAACACTGTCTTAAGATGTTCTGCAGAAGAGCATATTGTTTCGGAAACAGCTACAGTTCTGTACAGGCATACATATCAAGAGAGTTAAAGGCCAAGAAAGTGAAAAGAGTTCTAGTCCTACTTTTGGGATTTTATATGTGACAATGCTGACACAGCTCTATGACCAGAAATCTTTACCTGTGCTGGAGTGATAACAAATTTCTGGAAAACTTAGTTTCAACAGAATTATCTAGCAAAGAATTCCTCAAATACCCACTTTCATCAGCTAAATAGTAAAGAGTAAATGGCTTCAAATAATGGAGAAAGACCCTGTTCTAATCTGTCATGGGTTGATCCTGGGTTTGCTTTGATACAAATAGTTCAGTAAATTCCTGTAATGAGAGAAGAAAGATCTGCATTAAAAGGCATACTGTCCACAGATAGTGGGTTGACAGTGTCTGGCAAAGGCAGATAGCTGATGCATGCACTGGAAATCAATGACATTTTAAACCAAAACAGATTTTTCAATAGTAAGGGATATGAATTGGGTTTCCAGTGTGACACAATATATGTGCCCATACAATAGCAAACGTGAACATGTCAGAATTGTTCCCTTCTCACACTAGGTTATCATTTAATTATGAATGAAATGGAAGCTCCCAATCCTCAATTTTTAAAGCATCAAACACCCTGGTATTCCCCTGATATATATACCCCCTGGTATTCTGAAAGAGACCATCAACCACAATGACATTCTTTAGTACAACTAAACTTTCTACAATAATGGTGATGAACTCATAGTCAAGTTAAACAACCTTCTCAGTGAGAGTTTGAGACTTGGAAATGTGCTCTCAGGGGCAAATTTCAAAACATCTCTGACATGCACAAGGTGCTTTTTTGACTTTATCCCTTCTAATATAAACCTGTAGAAATATGCATACAAAAAATGCAAATCAAATACTCCTCTAACATACTTCTCACTCTTCAAAGGATGAGAAACAGATGTGTAATTACTTCTTTAATGTCTTACTGGCAGCTGCTCCAAAACTATGGTGATAAGAACAGTATACAGACCACTCTAATGCAGAAAGATGTGAAGTACTTTGTTCAAAGTCAGACAAGGGCTGCATAGTTTAACTGCAAAAAGAACATGGGTATTCTGTACTGATTGGACCCTACCATCTTCCTATAGTACAGACTCTTAATGATACAAGATACTCTTCTGCATAACAGAAGATCTGAGATTTTCCTGTAATCTCAAATATATGATCATTTAAAAAACTCTTTTAATGAGACACATGCTTGCGGCAAAGGATTTGGGGCTGAAGGTGATTCTGACATCATGTAGAGTAAATATGACAATGAAAATATATATTTTCATCTCTAGGGGTCAAGAACATCTCAAAAAAAGCCTACAAATCTCTCTTACACTTAGAAAACTAGATTACTTCAGAAAAAAAAATACAAAATATGTAAATAACATTGCTTAATACTACATATTGCCATGGTGCAAATAGTTAAAATCTAATTTGTTCCCATAACTCTGCTGAAAGTAAAGTGACAAATGTATTTCCTGATATAGTGACACAGGCTAATAGTAAGTTGTGAATTTCACTGAGATTGTTACGCATCAGTTTATGTGATGTTTAATTTGGGAAGCATTGTAGAATGAATGAGAGTAATTTCATCCAATTAAATGATCATGATGAACAAGGAGTGATTAAAAGTAATATGAGCCGTCTTCTCAAATGCACTGCAGGTATGCATTGAGATACAAAAAATTTCCGAGGTAGGAAGAATTTGTTTATATACTAATTTATTTTTACATTACAAAGGAGATAAAATTAATTAATCTATAATTGTATCTATGGCATGAAACGTTTTTTACACGAGAAACTATGACTTTGCTTTGTAGCACTACCATCTTATCTTTCTTTTTCAGTACAAGCTTTGTGAGCAGTGCTGCATTATAGGTCACACATCTTAAAATTTCTGTCCTAAAACTTAACATTTCAAGCTGACAAGAGACTAGGGTTGTACCTGGGGCACAATGTGGGAAATCAGTTGAGCATATTCTTCTGTGCATTCCCACAACAAAACACTTAAAACAGATGCCTAGCTCCCTAGAGGTGCAAAAAGAAGCTAAACTCAAGATTCTTGAGTACCTATACAAAGTTTAGTCAGTTCAGTGTCCCTATCTAGTCAATGGTGAGAACAGCTCCTTTAGATGGTCATCTGCAGCTTCTGAGGTTAAATGGCTTTCTAGAGAAACTTCTGTTGTTGATGATGGCTTACAGAAACTAAAATGGTTATGCTTCATGCTTAGTCATATCAAGATGGATCAGATGATCTGCTTCTTTGGGCCAGATCTCAGAAAAGGATCAAATTATCTCAAATGGAAACATGTAACATGTGTAAGCTACCTGTGTATTTGAGCAAGGCATAGAAGACATATCTTTAAAAATAATGAATCCAGACAGAAGTGCCAGAATTTTTCTTTTACAAGTAAGGAAAATTCACTTAAAACAAAGCAGGAAGACAAGCAATAATGTATCGAACAGTGAAATAGCAATAGCTGTGATATGTCTGAGCTCTTTGGTAGCTCTTTTGATGATGTTCTTCAACAGAAGCTGGACAGCTGTGCATTTTAAAATGTTTTCCATTGCCATAGATGTTTCTAAATTTCTTTACAACTCTGGACATAAACATCCTCTCAAACATAGGCTGAAGTGACATGAGTTTTCCTTAGTAGAAGTAGCTATCATATACCATTTGCAAAACTTACATATTTTAATCACTATTTAGAACTAAATTTTCTAAATAGTATTGGCTGGTATCAATCACTACAAGCTAATGTAATGAGTGGAACAGTACCCTGTAAATATTTTTTCACCTGGACTTTACAACACAAAGATGCAAGAGTTTGGTTTGTTTCCTCCACACTTCTAGAAAATTATTCAGAGAAGGAGGCCTCCAAGCTGGTAAGAAACAGCTGGTAAGAAACAGCTCAAGCTATTTTCACTGACAGATTAGTTTATTGGGTTCACAGTGCAGACAAGGTTCAGGTCCTGTTCTTTATATGCAGTCTACGTGCTCTGCTGAAAAGAATAGCTAAAAGATGAGCAGGTTAGTCTTTCACATCAATATTCTGAAACTTGTGAAGATTGAGAATTCTCCTTGAATCAGGAGGTAAATGTCTATAGAGATGAAGAACACTTACAGGAGTCTTAAAGCATAGGATAGGAATTTATCTGACACTTGACAACACTGGTGTGCTTCCTAACCATTTTTGGTAACAGTAGTGGTTTGCATTTCTTCAGTTCCCACTCTCAAGATAGGCTCTGCTCAAATAATTTACCCTTCTCCTAGCATCTGAGACATTTTGTGAAAAAAGAATGAATGTTTCTTAAAAAGTAGGCTATGTAAAATTATCCAAAAATCGACATCAGGAGTCTTACCAATTGATTCTTAACAGTGCTCCTGACAGTGGTATAATGCTGATACAATATCAGCGAGTCAATTTAACTAACTCTGAGGCTTCTGACTTAAATCTTCATTTTCAGTAGAGGTCCAGGAAAAAATAGCTTAGGTTTTCTCTTTTATGGAGAAACATAAGTGAAACAAGAAGCAATTTTGATTCTATGAAATCGCAGAATCGCAGAATCACAGAATGTTAGGGGTTGGAAAGGACCTCTAGAGATCATCTAGTCCAACCCCCATGCCAGAGCAGGATCACCTAGACTAGGTCACACAGGGACGCGTCCAGGTGGGTTTTGAATGTCTCCAGAGGAGGAGACTCCACAACCTCCCTGGGCAGCCTGTGCCAGTGCTCTGTCACCATCGCAGTGAAAAAGTATTTTGTAATGTTTTTGTGGAATCTCCTATGTTCCAGCTTGTATCCATTGCCCCTTGTCCTGTCATTGGACATTGCTGAAAAGAGCCTGGCACCGTCATCCTGACACTCCCCCTTGACATATTTATAAACATTTATGAGGTCACCCCTCAGCCTCCTCTTCTCCAAGCTAAAGAGATCCAGCTCCTTCAGCCTTTCCTCAAAAGGGAGATGAAAGTAAAGTTCACTTTAACCTTCTGGGACATGTTCAAGATTTTTGATACTGGTGAGATACATCTATCATTTGTGGCATGAACTGTTTATGGAAACTGCTTCTCTCTGCACAGTCCTTCTTCTATTGGAGTCCTGGCATTATGACAACAGTGTTTTACTTGTGTCTGGTGGGGCTTTTTGGTAGCAGTTAGGCTATGGGGGTGTCTCCCATGCAAAACTTTCGGAACCTCCGCCACCCCAGGTAAAAGTTGGACACACCTCTGGTCAGGTCTGAGCCAATCAGTGCCTTTGCAATCAACATATTTAAGAAGGAAAAGCTGTTAGGCAACTTCCATCCTTTTGTGTTGGGGAGTGCTTTGTTTTGGAGAAGAGAGAGAAGTGAGAGGAGCAGCCATTCTATCAATCACCAACATCAATAAGGAAGGAGAGAGAGAAGATGACCAGAGCAGAGATTTTTTTGAGGCCCATGGCGAGATGATCTGAGAGCCTGAAGAACACAGATTGACAGCGGCGAATAACCTAGGATGCAGCAACCCATGGAGGACCTCACACTGGAGCGGAGGATCACGCCTGAAGCATTCCATGACTCTGGGAGAAGCCCAGCTGGAGCAGCTCATCACTAGGAGGATTGCAGCCTGCAGAAGCCCACATTTGTAGGAAGGACTCATGCTGGAGAAGTTAGTGGAGGACTGTCTCCTGTGAGAAGGACAGCATGATGGAGCAAGGGAAGACTTGAGGAGGAAGGAGCAGCATGGATAATGCATAATGGACAAACCACAGCCTTCATCCCCTGCTGGGAAGAAGGTATTTATATTTTCACTATCCTACACTGGTCTAATTGACTGGTAAACTGGTGATTGGTTTTGATGTTTAAATTGATGCTTTCTCCCCAAGTGTACTCCGGTGTTTGCCTGTGACCATAAGTGGTGAGTGAGTCCTCCTTGTCCTTAATCTCAGTCCCTGAGCCTTTTATTAAATTTTCTCTTCCCCATATTAAAAAGGAGGGAGTAGGAGTGTGAGTGGCTACGTGGTTCTTTGTTGCCAGTTGGGTGGGCTCAAACTGTGACAACAACATATTCCCAAGTACGCTTCTATTTCTTTCTGCATTTTCATTTTCTCTAAAAAAATAGTTTTCGGCTATAGGTGGGGCTTGAAAATGTAATATGAGTAAATGTATTTACATATGTTGACATAGCTGGAGGGCCTTGCAGAAAAGGGTTTGTGTCTGATTTGCCTTCTCCCTGCTGTAGATAGTCCTCTGGGAGCTCAGGGAAAGGCAGGATTGTAACCCCCTCATCCTCAACCTGTGCATGTGACTTACTCTATCACAAAATCCTTTGTACTTTCCTATTCACACAGTCAGTCATTCAGTACCAATAGGCCCAATGTTTCAGAATGGCTTAGTACATTTTTCCCAGGTCATTTCTGGGAACCTGCTTATCTTCCCTCTTTTTCTTCCTGCATATTAATGCTCTTTCCTGAGGTCATTAGTAAGCCCCATGCAGACACCTCTCTTGCAAAAGAACACAAGCTGACTGATTTAATCTGCACTGGCATTTCAAAGAATCAGCATAAGGGTACTGCTCAGAGAATGCGAAATATGTAATACTCAAATATGTATTACCTGGCAAGCCTCTGTGAATTTCAGTAGTCATTGCTTCCAGTGTCAACTGAGAGATACCTACAGGAGAAAAATAAAGAAATTTGAGAATGAAAACATAATGTTGTGCAACTAAAGTTCTGCCTTTCCAAGTGAAAATGTCCTCACAACATCAGAAGTTACAGCCTTGCAGAATGCCGCACACAGTATCTTTAAAATGCTTCTTCATCAGTTGAGACTAAAAGGAAAAACAAAGTGTAAAGACAAAACTGCAGGACTTGTATTGTCCTTGAGGTATATTGCAGGAAGGGAGGATGATTATGAATCTAAGATGATTAAATACTAATGGCACAAACTTCACAAGTGATGAAACGGCCAAATAAATTACCAGTGTTTTAAACCAGACACATTTAGATTAACAGTACTTCTTTGAGACAGTTTGATAAATGTCTCGAATTTAGCAGCGCTGCATTGTCCCCATTTTAGGGACCTTTGACTCTGATTACCTGCTTATTAATTGGACTGGTTTGTGATTTTGTGTTGTGAGATGTCATCCGCATTCTCTGGGTAACATTCTTTGTAAAAATACTGCAACTTATTTATGACTCTGTAGCACAGTGTTTCACTGAGTGTAAGAGCTGTACATTGCTGTTTTAACATATCGGTATCAACAGTATTCAGATTGTCAAAGTCCGATCTGCTTTGATAATTTCCAGGTTGAATACAAGCGTTCAGTTCATCTAGACTTCAAGTCAAGCGTTTTGAATTCCTGTTACTATTCATCAGATGTTGATTGTTTTATTATGGCAAAAGGGAAATTCTTATTTGCTCTGAGTAGTAACTATTTCGATAGAAAACACTGACTTCAGCACGATTATTTACAAAAAAAGGAACTATTTATTTTAGCTATCCTATACTGATGTGTAAAAATAAGTGTCATCTGGCACTAAATTACAGTTGTCCTTGCAAAGTAGAATTGCTCAGAGCAAGATGCACTGAGCCATGAGACAGTGCTCCAAGGACATCCATGCTACCCACAAGCATTGCCTGCAGGACAGGCTTTGAAGCCCCAAGCTGTACATTAATATGCTGGGCAGACCAGGCTTATCTATACTAAATAGTACTGAACAATTTGCCAACAAGCATCTTTTTTGTATTTTTTTTAAGTATTTACCATTTGCTGAATAGTCTATCAGCACTTGCTACCTCATCCTCTCTCCAAAAATCAGTCTTTAATTACACGAAGTCTAGAATTTACTCAGATATTTCATATCTAAAATGAAATTTGACTGTAAAGCTTGGAAATGTTGTTCAACTAATTTTGCTAGAACAAGTTTTCATGATTCCTCTTTCTCTACAGAGAAAGAGATTTGAGATCTGATGCTTTACTATCAGATCGTATTGGACATTCACTCCTGATTTCCAGTATTTCTCACTGGTAGAAGTTCTAGCTCTGCCCTTACCACATTCCATCCCAATAACTGTCACAGTACAAATATTTTTAGGTTCTTCTTTAGAAAACATATGGTTTGGAAGTTTTTTAACAACAAGCAACTTATTCTCTGCCCTTTGACTGATTTCACATAATTTTCTTACTAGTCAACACACTGTTTAATGAAGGCTTCTGTTGCAAGGAAATTTATTTGACAGTGTTCTAAGAAATATTGTAAGGTTCTGCTGAGCACAAGTAAAAGCAAAATTGCTGGGTTTTTTGTTAAGAAACCTTGCAGCAATGCATCTAAAAAGAACTAGTGAATTTGTTTAGCTTGTTTTCTTCTGGTTTTATACAGGCAGATAATATTTCAAAACTGACACCATCATGACAGTCCAAATCACTTTGTGATACCTGTGTTAAGGATTCTGAAGTAGTGAATTTGTTATCTTTTGAGGTATTAGATAACCAGATATTTGCTTTGAAAAGTCAGTTAGCTTGGGCTTTATATAAAAACTGAATTTTTCTTACCATAGCCCTAATGTGAAAAAATCCAGCACATGCCTTTGAACATTTCCTAGAATAAATCTTTATATGACAGGCTTCCTGAATCTGATGTCCTAGTATCTAAGCAAAATTGGAGCACATGCTTGTGTTGGTGACCCCTCCCTCCTTCTAACCCTCTTCAAGTCTCAGTCTATGCTCTGAACAATGGTTGTGTTTATACCCCACCTAAGTGAATCCCTTTGATTTATATTTTTGCTTTTATAGTGTTTCTTTAATTGAGAGTAAATCTGTATTACGCTTCCAGTCTTCAGGTTTTTGCCTTTTAACTGGTGATTTCAAATGCAATTCTGACCACAATCTTGATTTTGTCTTTAGACTGTTGCACTGCATGTCAATGTTTATGTATCCTGACAGATCATCCCTATCTCCATCAGCTGTGGGATATTGCAGTATATAGTCTAACTAGTGTTTCATTTCCATGAAAAAAACTTAGTAAAATGGTGAATCTGTATTGCTGTCAGAAGGAAACTGATGGCTCTTGAAAGAGAAGAGGGCAAAGCTAATCACATATTCTACTTTAGCACAAGGCAAACTAAAGGAACAGCCTCAAGGAGATCATAACGATGGTCATTGTGAGAATAGTGTCTGGTGGTTATCATCTTTGGATTTTCTGCAGCTCTTTGGGGATTTCTTGTTATTGAGCCACACAACTTTTATACAGTGTTTAATATTTAGTTAGCACCAGCTGCATAATTCTATCAACTGATTCTTAAAATGTGTGCCTTGAATTGACTATCTTCATTAGACATGAATGTTAGCTCCTAATTTCTAAAATTTTAGATTTCACCATAGTTTTATTGTTCTTTTTCTCAGTATTTGGATTTCTGTATATTTTTAATATAAAGAACTTTAACATCTGACCTTTTGATTATATTGTCTTTTTTTACTGTCAGCAGTTAAAAATCTCTTCCCTGCATAGATACATTTTATCATCTCTTAACTTTTCTTGGATAAACAAGAAATACCTGTCAGAACAAGGTGTTTAACAGCATTCAGAACTCTTGCAGTTCTTTTCCTTTCATCAAATTTTCAGCAGCAGCTTTTTAAAGAATAAAAACAAAATCTCCAACACAACATTCTGATAATGGTAACTCTAATGCTATTTTCAGACATGTCAATGCTTCTCACTTTTTCCCAAATTATTTTAGCCTTCTAAGTGTCATTTCAGAGTCGGCTATTTTTCTACCAGTGCCTAAATTCTCTTGAGTTACAGCTTTCTAGGTGCAACCCCTCCTTCCATTACCATAAGCACTATATTTTGCTCCTAGCTGAATGACATTGCATTTGGAAGAGCTAAAATGTGGTTTTGGATACACCAAGTGGCAGTTCAAAAGCTATGTGTTATTTTAGATGGACAGCAAGATGCTTGCTGGAGCTAGTGAGCATGAGCAGATTGTGGTGCGATAGTCTGGCTATTGTCAAGCAATGGCAATCTGGAATCTGAGAAAGGCTGCTCCAACCTGCGAGACCTGCGATATTGTTAGCAGGCAGCTGAAAATTAGCCCGCATACAGCTATGCAGTATATAATAGGATCAAACATGTTACTAATTGCTAAAAGAGCTGGCAACGTGAATTGGGGAGTTGCGAGGAACCACTGAGATAAAACAAGGGGCTGCAATATAACACATCCCCTTGCAGCCATCTCCTGGCCATACTTCTAGGTTTAGAAGAGTGTCAATGTTCTCCGGCACCTCTTTTTCCTTCACCATCAGAGTGATTCTTGAGCTTAGTCAGCAAATTGTTTGCTGCAACAACAGCAGCAATGTGTAAGGAAAGCATCAAGTGATTGTGTTGCAGAGCAGCAGCAAAATAAACCAGGGACTGCACAATCACAGTGCAAATGCCTGAAATGGTTTGTCATCAGTCTTCTTGGGACACTTCTCATAACAGATGTGGCAAAGCACAGCCCAGTTCTTCAACTCAGCTTATTTATAATGCAAACATATATTTGAAAATCAGTAAAAAAAACCAAAGAAACCCCACAAAACCACACCAAAAAAACACACTACAGTATTTTAGAGCTAATTTAGAGCATAGTTCTTCCCCAGATAGTTGCTGAACACTATGGATGATCCCCCATGAAACAGCGAGAACAAAGGACCCACCTGAACGGCTACTTGGTCTTAGTGTCCCAGGACAGGGTCAAACATATGGAAAGAAAAATGATTCTCTAACATCCATCTAAAGTGAGTGTCTGTGGCAATAGTGGCATTGTGAAGAAAATGGACAATAAATTCACTACAACAAAAATTTCATCAAAATCATCCCAGAAGAAGTGCTAATGTATTTTGTTTACTACATGATATCCTGTGCCTATAATAAGAAACTTTCACTCCAGACAAGACAAATATGGTCAAGAAGATAAAACCTACAGCCACCCAGCACTTAATATTTGATCAGTCCATAAGGATGGTTATGCACTGCACCTTTAACCTCTCCACCTCACTGGCCGATGAATTTACTGAACATATGATGGATGACAAAAATAAATGGAAAACTGTTACTTCCAAAACATAGCCTGTGTGGTGTGATTATCAATCTTTTAAAAAACTTCATACTTCATTTACATTAGAGTAAATGATTAGACTTTAATTGCAACACAGTGCAGAGAATCCTGTTTAAACTGATAGGTGTGTAGCACTCTAATGACAGAATCGTAACCAGTCAGAGATCACACTTGAACTTCCTATTTTCCAAGGAATATTCACATTACCTTACTGGTAGTACAATAGCACACTGCGAGAGGAAATTATTGCATTTAGACTTCCAAGTAGATTAAAAACAGTGTAATAGTTCTTTTAAAATAATTGGAGTCTTTAAAACATTTTCAAAGTGCTTTGTATGAGCAGATACTCAGTAAGCGAATTGGGAATAAATCCACTGAAACTTTGAAATCTTAGCTAAGTGATGTAAAAGATTGACTGAGCATATACAATCCTTTAGACATAAACCTTTAACCAAGTCTGGGAGTAAATCTGCATACAGCCACACTTAGACTTCTCTCACAAAGGAGTTTAGAAAGCAAGGAATTGCTCTCTGAACATCATGACTCAAAAGGAGGGTCTCCCTAAGAGTTTTGTCTGACCCAGTCCTCTATGCAGTAAATACTCAAGTGTACATTGCCATTGAACCTTGTTAAACCACTTACATTTACCATTGAACTTTGTTAATTTGCTGATTTATATCCATAAAGTGTATTGTTGCTTCTCTCTTGTGAGAGAAGTGCATCACTCTTTCCACAGCATTAGGGTGATATGATGTTTCTAGCACTTTAATGTTAGGCATATTGTATTGTTGTGTTATATTTGGTTGATAATGGAAGCTTTCACATAGTAACTAACTTTACAAAATCAATTTTTTCTTTTTATTGTCAGAGAAGACATGAATTTGAAAGAGGCAGCTGTGGTAAGAGGCACATATCGGACATGAGCCCTTTCCACAGCATTAGGGTGATATGATGTTTCTAGCACTTTAATGTTAGGCATATTGTATTGTTGTGTTATATTTGGTTGATAATGGAAGCTTTCACATAGTAACTAACTTTACAAAATCAATTTTTTCTTTTTATTGTCAGAGAAGACATGAATTTGAAAGAGGCAGCTGTGGTAAGAGGCACATATCGGACATGAGCCTTGCGGTTTGACCTCTCCAGATCTTGCATCTGATCAATAGAACTATAGTCACATTAATATTTTATGAAGAGATGCTGAAGTTCTTGCCTAGAAATTATATTTAGCTTCTTTTTTTTTGGTATGTTAATCACAGATTTTTTCCCTGCTTTCTCTACAGTGCAATCTACAACTGTTTGATAAACAGTCTGGGTGAAGAGTTTTCAAGCAATCCTTTCATTTCTTTCACATATTTGCAATCTATTATTTATATTGAAGAAATGATTATTTTACTCATATTTATTCTGTTCTCTGACTGAAAGACTGAGATTTCAAGGAGGAAATGAGATGCATTTAATGAACATATCTAGCTCATAGGTCATAGTAGGTCATGCTGTCATTTTTACAAGCAAGAAAAACATCCAGTTACACAATGTTTAAAATATTGTATCAGCCCATTTATAATTATTAGAATTCAAGAAGAGGACAAATATGGTTTTAAAGGACTCATCTCACATGGTGCCAGTTACTTTTGGCTTTCTCTGTGATATGCAGTGCTAGAAACTAGGTTAAATGGATCTGGTGAGGATTCTTGTGATTTTGACATTATTGTCTTCCTTGTCATATTTTTATAAGGGACATGGTTTCATTGCTCATTCATCTGATCTTTAGACAAAGCTTCAGTGACTTTGGAACTTTCTAATTAAATCACTGCTAGCTGCTCGCATATGCAGCTGATTCAGAAGCTACGGAAACTTGCAGAATGTTCTATGAATACCAGGTAGTTATCAAAATTCACATTACTGAGTTAACTGACCCATTAATCACAGGAAATCAGTATGTCATTTTTTATTTATGGAAACTGTCTTATTTTTACCTAGTTTAAGAAACATAACTGAAAGAGTGACAGCTCTGTTTCTTGTGGATCACCATTTCTGTAAACAAATCATAAATGTAGTAAAAATGTGCCCTCATGGCCAAGAAGGCCAATGGCACCCTAGGGTGTATTAGAAAGGGGATGGCTAGTATGTTGAGAGAAGTTCTCCTCCCTCTCTACTCTACCCTGGTGAGGCCACATCTGGAATATTGTGTCCAGTTCTGGGTCCCTCAGTTGAAGAAGTACAGGAAACTGCTTGAAAGAGTCCAGCGCAGAGGCACGAAGATGATGGAGTAGAACATCTCCCTTGTGAGGAAAGGCTGAAGGAGCTGGTTCTGTTTAGTTTGGAGAAGAGGAGACTGAGGGGTGACCTCATTAATGTTTATAAATATGTAACAGATGAGTGTCAGGAAGACAGAGCCAGGCTCTTTTCAGAGCAAGGACAAGGGGCAAAGGATGCAAGCTGGAACATAGGAGGTTCCACAAAAATATTAGAAAAAGGTTTTTCACTGTGAGGGTAGCAGAGCACTGGAACAGGCTGCCCAGGGAGGTTGTGGAGTTGTCTGCTCTAGATACACTCAAAACTCACCTGGGTACATTCTTGTATGACCTACTCTAGGTGATCCTGCTCTGGCAGGGAGATTGGACTAGATGATGTTTTGAGGTCCCTTCCAACTTCTAACATTCTGTGATTCTGTATAAATTTTTTCTCACAGAGACCAAATGTCAGCAAAAGTGAGCATGCCTGTAGCTAAAATTTTTAGCAAGGATATTTCCACTCAGTTCCCTAGGCATAGCTAGATTCTCACCGATCTGTATGCAATACTGTTTCATCTGACTTCAAATGGGAATGGCAAGCATTTCAAGTAAGGAATAAAAAGCCTGTTCACCTCCTTTATAGCTTTCATAACCATTTAGTTGGGTGACCTAAAAAACATTCTAGTGCAGATTATGTGGGGAAGAGCAAGAGAGAAAGAGATAAAGCATGCTAGTAGTCACAGTTACATGACACAGAATCCAAATAGTCCTACGGCTGGATCCTGCTTCGAGTATTATTGAATCTTCAGTAAACAACAAAACAAATAAAAACCATTCTCATTTCATCAGAAGTTATGCCCCCATGCAATCTTCTACAGAATCATTGACAGACTTTTATTACTTCTTTTCCTATCCTTTCAAATTACTCCTGTCATGTCAAGCTCACGTTCCACTCCTGTAAAATTTTGCAATTAACAGCTGCAAATACTTCAAGCAAACTGAAAACTACTTGACTAGAAAGGAACTATACAACATGTATGATAGGTCTCAGATTTTACTAGCTTCTGTTACTGGCAGCATTTGCGTGAGAATGGATCTGTTTGTTTGTTTTGTGAACATCACACAACTAATTATTGCTGAAAGTCTGAAGTTAGATGAGGTCCAAGTCATGCTTCCAGTATGTAGCTGTAGTAGAACTGGGAGCAGGCTGGACTCTCTACCCAGATCTGGGTCTGTGACATCACTCTTGGCCTCATCTCTAGCTCTGTATCTTCATCAGAAGACCGTGAATAATGTATAGTCATCCTCAAAACTAGCAAACTGGCATGTACAAGTCTTTTGAAACAATAGAGCATTAGCAGTTTTTTTTTTAACCTGTGCCTGCCAGAGAGGCAGACCTCCTCTGTTTTTTTCCCTACCATTTATCTCTAGTCTAACCTTCTGCTGTGCAGATATCACTGACAGATCCAACATGCAAAATATGGCTTATATAAACACAAAGTACAACTGCTTCTGCTTGTTTACTGACATATTTGGATGAAAAATATTTAATTTAACTTAGTACCTCTTACAAATTATTTCATATTTTCCCTGAACTGCATTCAGTCATCCCAGCTGGGAAGCAGGGACCTGGGTGATATGAATGGAAATCACAAGCTCAGTTAGGAACATTCCATCTGGGAAATCATACTACTTAGGATTACAAAGCTAAATACTTTTGTTTGGCTCATCTATACCATTTTTTAATACATATGGATTGCTTATACTAGCATCTTATGGCCGGAAGCTGACAATCCTTAAGGGAGTATCCTTCTGCCTCCAGAAGTGGATTTGCCTGAACGAGGACTGTGATTGATTGTCTAAGGGAAGAGTTGCTAAATTCACTTTCTAGGCAGCAGAACAGAGGAATAAAGAGACTAAGTGTGTTAAGACTTCTGAAACTGTAAGTTATTAGCACATTCAGGAAGACTCAAATATCCTGACACCTAATCCCTTGCTAGAACATATGCATAGTATGAAACATTAATTTTATTCAAAAAATGAAAAATGACACTAAATAACACTGTATTATCAAACATGAGAATCTCTGGGGACATTATCTGGGGTTTTAGGCTCCATATAAGTATTTATTCTCTGAACAAGCAACTGTCTACCCATATGTCTCCTGGACTCCTAGTGCTCTCCTATAAGCACAGGTTATTTAGCCTCCTGCCCTCTTCAGCATCACTCAGTAATTTCACACAAGCAATAAGGGTATTTCTCCATCCAGAAACAGCCATCATTCTCCAGTTCCTTCTCCAGTCCTTGCTGCTTTTCAACCAGGGCCAGGCCAGTGTCATATCAATGGGGGAGCAGTAAAAAAAAACCAACAAAGCCAAACCAGAAAGGGACAGGAGAGGTCTGTTGTGCTCTGCCACAAGAGGAGAAAACACAGGCCTTCTACAAACCCTGAGGCAAAAGTTTTCCCTGGAGATTGAACAGAGTGGTGATGAGTTGTTCAGTTTTCCTCCCCACCACCCCCCCAGATAGTATTTTATCAATGGTTGTCCAAGAGTCCTGCATCTCCAGGTATAAAAGGCAAGTGCTAAGCACTGAACGGAGTGTGTGAGGGACATGCCACTGTAGTGATTAATGTGCTCATCCGAACTGGTGGCTCTTCACCCAGTCAATTAATCATTATCTAGTATTTTGAAAGACATTAAATTCTATAAATTTTTCCATGTATTTTTACCATTAGACAGGCTTTCCTATGAAGTGTGATGTCACCAGTTCTAAGTTTCTTTACTGCCTCATTTTATTTCTTCACTGTCTACAAAAACATATTTAATTTTGACTACTTCTGTACTAGGTGGGTAATTTCATTTTCTCACTACGACCTCTCTAAAGATGCATTCTGGAAAGTGTTAAATATGTGGAGGACATTCTCTCCTTCATTTCACTTGTAGTTCCTGGGAGATACTCACTTATGCATAGGAGGTCTGGGTCTACCACGCTGCAGGCTATGCCCAACCAGCTGTTGATAGGAGAGAAGGAGTTGTTGACCAGCATCTTGTTATCCTGCTAGAATAACGTTAAGGTTCATTTTTTTTTATGGGTGAAAGGAAACAGACGTCTATGGTTTGATCCTGAAAGAGCTCCAGCAAAAGGGAACTAGTGTCCATTTCTTTGTCTGACTGTGAAGGAGGCTGTATGAAAGAGATGGTCTCAAGGACTCCACAAAACACTATACCGAGCAAGAAAGTTATAACAAAACTCAATAATCTGACCTAATTTTCAGCTTTCCAGAGGACTTTACCTCACTTTTCCTTTTCTACGTTTCTGCATTTGGCAAGATTCCTACAAAAAAAAAAAATCTTCAGCTTGGTTACTCTTATTAATGATGTCAGGAAGGGCATTCTGCAATTGGAGACTCTGTGCTAGAAAAGATTTTCAGCAGATTTTATAAGAAACACCAGGCAAGAAACTCTATTTTGAGAAGGAAAATGATCGATCATTACCTCTGCACAAAGAGAAACAGAAGGTTACTTATTTAAGTGAAGGCTATGAATAAAATAAGTACAGCACTTTAGCTGAGAAACATTCTAGAAATGGGAGAAAACAAAATACAGTACAGAGTCATAAAAGCTGGATTTAGCAGGAAGCAACCAGGGCAAATATTACCTAGTGGAGATGACAAGGTTCGTGAGACAAGCCTTGAGAAGAGCGTACTTCATCTGCAGGTAAGATAAAATGGGAAAGACTCCTACCTCATCCTCTGCACAAAACCCCACCAGTCTCATGTAAAGTTAAAATTAGTAGACATATGGGTATGCACACAAATGCATACATGCAAATGTATATGGTGGGTGCACCCACCATTCTACCTTGTAATGCACCTGTATTTGTTATTCAAAGCAGAAGGAAAAGCTGTTGATGATTAACGTTTCACTCTTGATTGCCACAAATATGAATGACTAAAGAAGTTGGGCAGTGAAGCTTGTACCTGTGGTCTTCATCTCACTGTATTCTGAACAATGAGATGTTCATTATCTTCAGCATCAGAGGACTTGTTCATTCAGGCACAAAGATGTAAATTCAAACTGCACTATCTTGCCCTCAGGATGCATAATTTTTCAAATGGCCAGGTTATAAAGATTAAGTCAATGCTTTATAAAAGTATGCTGTAATTTAGAGTCAAAATTCCTAGCAGAATTTCTTATGGCATAAAGTCAGACTTGTGCTGAATGTAAATTGTCAGTTCAGCATTTGTGTCAAGGAGTTAAGCTGTGTATGGGGCTATCTTCAGCACAGCTAGCTAGAACTCGTCCCCAATTTGAACTACTCATTACTTAACAAGCTCAGCATCAGGCACACGAGTCCCACCATGTAGGTAACAATTGTTTAATACACAAAATAGTAAACAAGATATAAAGACAGAAAGTGCTTTGATTTGATCATTAGATGTCTAGTTGTCTTTGATGTTATATACCATGAAAAAGGCAACAACTCCCTAATGAATCATCAAACAGTTCTGGTAACAGTAAAAAAAAATAAAAATAAAAAATTATGCCATTTATAGAAGTGGGAGAAGGAAGACCTGATCCAAAATCTCATGGAAGATTTGAACACAGATGTTCAATGAACTTGAATTCAAAATGAAAATGGTTCAGAAAAGGATAAATAGTTTGCCATTAAAAAAACACACATAAAAATCTTAGATTCTTACTCAAAAGTAGCAGTATAAAGATTGAGAGATAACCTAACTGTTGTCTGCATCTAGTCTAGGAGAGTAAGGGAGAAGAGCGGGAAGCTGAAGGTCTCTTAAGAACAAATACAAATGCATTGATTATTAGTAACTTTGGGCAGGAATTAGAAAGTTTCTAAACACCTGAGTACTGAGGTTCTAAACTCACCTTTCAACATGACCAAAGGCAGAAAATCTCTGACTCTTAAAAAATTTTACCATAGGCCCTGAATATCTAATGAGTAGGCTCAAAGTTTCATATCTTAGTTTCTGGACTAGATGGTGAAGGCCAAATCTTCCATATTTGTAAAACCTAAACCCAGCCTTTCCTTTTCCTTCACTAGTCCTCCTCACACATCTGGCACATAAGGCTGCAATGCAGACCTTTAGTTCTTAGGGCACTATTTGTGACACTTCAACTTATTTGTCCAAGTGTTGTTTCCCTGCACAGACCCATGTTTTCAGACAGACTGATTATGTCAAGTTGCATATGAAGCCACCTCAGAGCAGATGCACGGTGACTGGGACACAGGCTTGCCTTGCACTAATCCCTGGTTAAATAGCAACGTAGCAGCAGATTTGGACTAGGTCACAGCCTATCTATGCTGTACCTACTCTGTGGCTACTACAGCCAGCTGTTTAGAATACGTTGATTAATCTTGTAAAAGTGCCTCCTTTCTTCATGCTAGAGAGGTTTTTAGTGAAAGTAGTCTATGTCTGAAGAAAAGCAATGTAATTGCTGTGAAAAGCTATGCAATGTGTACAAATGTGGTGTCTGGTCTGGTTTATATACAAATGCAAAGTAGTGGATAATATCAGCAGGAGAGACGCAGGAAGTCAGTAAAACGGAAATCAAAAGAGATACAGCTGTGGACTCCGTTCAAATCAAATTGCTTCATTTGGACTTGTTATTTACATTATTTCATGTGCACCACCACTTAGAACTAATGGCACGCAGTTTTCTTCCAGACCTGAGCAGCAGACACCGTAAGAGGAGGGCTCATAATCAGTGTCCTGGCATAAACCTGTCTAGATCCACCAAAGGCAGCTCTTAAGAGAAGAAATTCTGAGAAAGAAATGCATTTTTTTTTCTGCTGTTACTATCTCAGTTTCTGTGTATTTCTAGTAATCTCTGTTTACATCCATCATAGCTTCCCATTAGAGGAAAAGGTACGAGATTACCTCTCCTAGCACCTTCATTTTTAGACCCCTTGGACAGAGAAGCGTCTGAGAGCAGATGTTTCTCACAAGATTAGCTTTTGATGACAAGTTGGCAGGACATTTCTGGAAACATGACTACTTTACACATGTATTTGAAAATACTTGATACCTCACTAAGATGTCCTGCAGAATTTCTTGGTGCAAAGAAAGCATTCCAAAGAATTATAGGAGAGAAAGTGCATACAACCTTAGAATCATAGAATCATAGAATAACAATTTCAGCTGGAAGAGACCTTCAAGATCATTGAGTTCAACTTTTTCCTAGACCTATCGACACCACTAAACCATGTCCTTCAACACAACATCTACCCTTCTCTTAAATACCTCCAGAGATCGTGACTCAACCACCTCCTTGGGCAGGCTGTTCCAATGCCAGACAACTCTTTCGGTAAATAAATTCTTCCTTATATCCAATCTGAACCTTCCCTGGCACAACTTAAGGCCATTTCCTCTTGTCCTATCACTTGCCACTAGAGAGAATAGACTAACTGCCTCCTTGCTACAACCTCCTTTCAGGTAGTTGTAGAGAGCAATAAGGTCTCCCCTCAGTCTCCTCTTCTCCAGGCTAAACAGCCCCAGATATATGTCCCCAGACATATGTTCCAAATATGTTCCTTTACCATCTTGTTAGCCTGCCTCTTTACCCTCTCCAGCACCTCTTGTAGTGAGGGACCCAAAACTTGACACAGCACTCAAGGTGAGGCCTCACCAAAGCTGAATAGAAGGGAATTATCACCTTCCTGCTCCTGCTGGCAACTGGTCACATAGCCACCTGCAGGTAAAAACTAGAGTGATATTAATTTACTTTAAAAGTACGTGTCTAAGATTTGCATGAAAAAGCCAGCCTCTGTCTAGCTCAAGGTGGTGTTTACTCCGAACACTTTCTGTTAACTGGAATAGAACATGTATCAGACTCCTCAGCACTGAATTGAACTGTATGACTTGTGTTATGACCTTATATTAAAATGAGTCCCTTCCAGGTAATAGGATGCTGATGTACTGCTGAGGCACTACCATTTCTGCCTGAGAAGTGGCTAAACCAGCTTTGCGTATTTCCTAAGTTATATTCACTGGGGCTCATTCCTTCAATGTTTACCTATATGTTCATCTGAGACACAAACTGTGACACTACTATTTACTTCTGATTTTCAGCTGAAGCTCCTTGGAAGAGTAAAAAATCGGTATCAGTTCATCACATCTTGGGGCCTTGTAGGAAAGAAGCAAAGTTACGCTGTCAGATGTAGCCAGATGTATGAAGCAAAGTGTTGCAGTGCTTGCTGAGAAAGCAGAAAGTTTTTGGACATACAGATAGAGACTTGGGTTTCTTTTCTTCCCCAAAGTACTCTATCATGACAGAAGGAACAAGGCCGACTTCATGTCTCAATTGCACCTTTAAGTTGTCCCACTTTCTGCTGTTGGAGTCCGTTCATGGCCACACTAGTGCTGTCAACAGACAGCACTCTTGAAACTATATGTGTTGATACACTCTATGCCCCAGTAATAATAACAATAAACAATATTGTGACTTCAAAAGAGATATTTTAAATGTTGATTAAGTACCAATATAATCAAAGCTAAAATATATTCAAATATTAAGAAGTTCAAACAAAGTTATGACTGCAATAAGGTGTAATGATAAGACTTCTAGGCTCTGTTTTTTTCAGAAGATTTTGCATCTTTTTTATTGCTCGAAACTTAGCTTCTGTGACTGCTGTATCAGCTATGGGCACATTTGCTCTCTCACTATGTCTGTGCGATAATAGGCAAATAGAAACAAGGAACAATGTAAAAGGCACTTTTGAAAGAAAAGGTCATGTCCAGTATCAGAGTTCATCAGGTAGGACTGAATCTAATTTCCCACAGAGTCACATAGTATATCTATCCTCTCTGAAAGTATTCCTATCATTTCTGAATCATTCTGTAATAATCAGATTACAAGGAATCTTCGAAGGGTTTAAGAAATCATATACTTCATCCCTAGAGCTTCCAGGATCAACTATACCTAGAGCTAGGTGTACCACCACTATCTTTGGAAGTTCAATAGGTTTTAAAACATTAAAGAGCCCTAGAAAAAATCTCATCAAATTCAGCTTGTCTGAAAATATCTTACTTTAGGACAAAAAATGACAGAACTACAGACAAAAGTAGGATGGAGGGGACAACCAGCAATCTAGTACCTAGACGTAGGTACTAGGATTTAGTACAACCTCTTCCTCAGAGCAGGACTCAGAATTAGATCAGACTGCTCATGACCTTGCCCTTACAGTTATAAAAAATCCTCACTGAAGGAGATTACTGAACAACTCTGGGAAACTTCTTACAGTGAATTACTTCTTCCTTATGTGTAATTAAATTTCTCATATTTAATCTTTGGACCATTGACCATTCACTGTGCTCCCTGCTGAGAATCTCAGTCCACCTTCTCTGTAATACTGTAATTAGATCCCAATTTACTCTTCTCTAGATTAAACACACCCAATTCCCATTCAGATCTCCTTTACTTCAACTCCATAAACACCTTCAAGGACCTCCACTGGGTCAATATCTCTCCCACACCCAAATGTTGAGATCTTTCTCTTTGTCAGTGGATCAGCTTGATAATTACTTGACTGCATGCTAAAAAGACATTAAACAGTTCATCCTGCTTAACATCATCTATTTATACCTATCCTCCTTTAGTAAGTACTAGACAATTCTTTCTATTTTGGTTTTTGTCTTAATGCCAATATCCTTCTACACCATTTCTTGTTGAAACTGGTGTCCCTTCCAGATGAATCATTCTATTAGCTGATTTTTATGAGTTTGTCTTTGTATGCTTTCACATTTCTGCTTAATGTCCCATCCAGTTTCCACTTCCTAGATACAGTTTTTAAATTGACTTCAGCAGAATTATTCTTATTGTATTTCCTATATTTCCTCCATAACCAGAAAGAATTTCTGCCCTTGTCACTATGAACTTAGAGGGCTGCCAGCTTGTTGTAACTACTTCCTCCCCTTCAGTCAGCTTCTCAAAAGATTTTACAAAGCAAAATGCCAAGTTAATTGCAGTTCGTCTACTTGAAATCTATGGTTTTATTAATAGTCATTCAGCATTCTTATTATAAGGAGTTTGACTAAATAAATGTATGCTGATGTACACACTAACCCTGGAAAATTTTAGATGAAAAAGATGAATCCCATTGTTTATGAAAAAGGAAAAGAGTCTTAATTTAAACAAATAGCTCATCAAGTAAAAGTTGGCTTACCACAGCCACTAGCATCTTGCTCCTTTACTTGTACAGATAAGTAACAAAGGCTGCAGCCTGTGAATAGGTCAACAAAGATTTCCTGTTCTCAACAGAGAAAACCGAAACACAGTTATAGAAGTAATCTGCACAAATAACGTGGAGTATTTTTTGCCGTATAGTCAACATAGAGATATACAATTCAGGAATTCCCTGAATTGTATTCTCAGATCTTTTTTGACATCTTCTATTGTTTGGGGAAATCACTTTCATTCATTTGAATGGGGTTTTGACACTAAAATATCTTTAAAGTCTTAGATGTCAGAATACTAAAAATCAGGTAAGCATCCATTTGGAAAGCACTGGGAAGATTTGAAAGGTCAGAAGACAACAACAGTTAGATTATGTAAACAACAAAATACCAACAATATATTTCAATTATGCAAGTGTATGTGTATTAAAATATCTCTGTAGCACTTACAGAAACAGTCCCTGATATTAGCTGTGATGGATTCCTTCTAAAATATCTTCCTTTATGTATCAAAAAATTATTATTGACCGAATAAATATGCCATTATAAAAAGAAAATCCAAAACTTTAGAATAGAAATGAAATATTTTAATAAAAATATACCTAAAGCATAAGAGATTCAAAGCTGAAAGTTAGTAAATAGACTTACTAAAAGAATAAGCTTCAGGTTTGGAATTAGAATGATCTGAAAATACTGAACACATTAAACGTGACCTTTAAGCTTCAATTTCGTGTGTGGGAGTGTGAGGTTAATGAAATAGCTGAAAGATCATATTTGTAAGAAATCTGCCTGCTGGTGGAAGTAATGTTAGTCTAGCCAATGCTGTTAACATTCTCCACAGTCAGTGGACTCTAAGGTCTGACACGTTATTTATTTGATGAAGTGTTTTATTCTTGAGCCCCATTTTTTGTATTTCCTTTGTTTTCTTCATGCGTTTCATGATTTCAAGTACAAAAATAAAATGGTGACCTTTTGGCTAGGCCAAAACTGCACATCCAAAACCTGGAGAGCATTTAAACTGAGCATAGAACTGGTTGCTTAATACCCTACATTGTTAGGTCTGTTTTTGTTTGTCCCTGAATTGCAAGACAGGTATTATACTTGCTATATTTCTGAACATAAAATCCCTAGTTTTTCCTTTATTTCATCACTCATCGTGACATATACATAATCTTTGCTCTGTGGATTTTAGATTTATTTCTTCCTGGCAAATAAGCCTCTGGCTTCCAACTCCAACAAGTAATTTGTTTCACTAGTGAATCTGTATGGTTCAATAACATCTCCAAAAAAAAGGAAGAGAGGTGAAAAACCAAAGACATTAACAAAAAAACAGTCTTATTGTGAAGACTGATATACAAGTTGGTGATTCAGACTGGGTTTCACAATATTTCCCCAACAGCATTCACTTATATATTATGGCCTCTGACTTGTGGACAAGTTGGCCAGGGATTTAAAAACGGTCCAATTAAGTCTTTTCCTTATATCAAACTCTCCCAAAATGCCGAAAGAGGGTGGAAGACAGACTTCCCTGTGCTCACTGCATCTGTGCTGGACAGGACCCTTTACTGGGCAGTGGTTTATTGTGCATAGTCCCAGCTGAGCCCTGCAAAAGTCATCCCATCCCTTTGCTCATTGGACCTCCAAGCTCTGCAGTGCATCATCCTCCAAGCCTGCTGGGCTATTTGTTTGCTTCTTTCCTGTATTGCCTACTGCATCTCATTCACTGCCTCTCCCTCCCTGTGCTCTGCCTCTTACCATACCTCACTGCTTCTAAAGAGGAGAACAGCTTCCCCTTTCTGCCCCACTCAGAGAGCAACAACCGCACAAGAATCAAGAGTACCCTTCTCTATCACCCAGGAGCCCTTTGCTGTAGAAACACACACTGTGTTGCAAACATGTCACATGCAAACATGAACATCAAACATCACTACACAAGCCATCACAGAAAGCAAACAAGTAATACTAAGCGTTTTACTGATTTTAGGGGGGTTACTGATTTAGTCAAATGCTACACTTTCTATCGGATTAAAAATGGCTGGTAACAGAAGGTGAGAAAGGCATACTATATGTGGAGTACTTTCTTGTTATTTAGTGTAAAGTTCCCATTTCCCTTACTTTATCTGTTTTGTATCTCACTGTCATCTTGTACACCACAATCTCTTCTTGGAAGGAACATTTCAATGTGCCATTCAGCCCATGGTGCTCTTTTACACACACACAGAAATACATTAAAAGAAGATTAAAGACATGACAAAGACTTGAGACTGTCAGCATTAGCATTGCTTCTGCAGTTTTAACTTGGTCTCTCATGTATACACTCTATGATGCAGCTATTAATATTTGTCACAGAACCTCTGCCTCAGTTGCTGTATGGATGACAAAAGGAGTCTGACATCTTCACCTGGATTGGATGAGACACTAAACAGCTCTTCTGATGAATTCTTGTATCCTAAAGACTGCTCCCGTAAATGTATGACTATTGATATTATCTTGAACTACATATAAAACATCTCCATTCCATGTGACCTTTAGTGCAGCTGCAGGATCAATTTCTTCTTACCATCTCTAGGGAACCTATCATCCACGTCTGAGTTTGACTTTCATCAATTTTGCAGCAGGAACTAGTTTGGGGAGTCTCTGTAATTGGCAGAGGCTCAATGTAGGACAGACATCAGCACACTGAAGCACACAAGTCATGCACATCAGTTGGATTTAGGCACAGCAAGAGCAGGGGAAAAAAGCTAGGATTGTCCAAAATTCCCATCTGGAGAGCTCCTGTGACAAACAGTCGTAAGTTTCTCTGTGAAGGTGGTTACTAGTTCAGTCAGTCATCTGGTATCAGGGTGATCTATTTTCTCATTCCGGTCCATTATCTCAGAAACGTAAAGAGCTGGAGACCGCACTGAAAATTAATGGTTTCAGGTTTCTGGGTGCACAGAAGGCACCGCCCTGATACTCAGTTCTACCAGCTCCACCGCCATTATTCATCTATGTATCTCATAACTTAAGTCTCATAGCTCAGGCCACAATTCAGAAATATTAGTTGTCTTCTCTTCAGTGTTAGAAAGCAACTATGTTTTGGTATGCAAATTCTCTCTCCATTGCTGAGGAAAAGCTGGTTTTCAGAGATCCTCATTGCATCTCTCAACCTCCTTTTATTCAAGTTTTTCTTTCTAGTTTCTCCCCAGCATCACCACCCAACCTTGCCATGTTTATGTGGTCCACTTGGACTAAAATAGGCATGTTTCACTTGTTCCTCTGCCTGCAGCTAGTTTCTTTGTCCATCAGTGCATGACATCCAGCTGACATGCTTCAGGCAGGGGATGCTATCCAGAAGGACCCAAACAAGCTTAAGAGGTGGACATGTATGAAACTCATGAGGTTCAACAAGTCCAAGTGAGGTCTCCATGTATTGCCTGATCTAATCAAGAGATGGCGTCCCTGCCCATGACAGAGAAGTTGGATTAAATGATCTCGAAGGTCCTTTCCAACCTAGGCCATTCTATGCTTCTATGATTCTATGAAGTGAAGCTGCACCTGGGTCAGGGCAACCCCCAGTATCAATATAGGACGGGAGGTGAAAGGATTGAGGTCAGACCTGTGGGGAAGGACTTGGGGATACTGGGGTTACTAGACGAAAAGCAGGACTTGAGTCAACAACGCACACCCACAGACCAGAAAGCCAGCTATGTCCTGGACTGCATTGAAACTAACATGGCCAGCAGGTCAAGGAAGGTGATTCTTCCGCTTTGCTCTGGTAAGACCTCACCTAGAATACTGCGTCCAGCTCTGGAGATCTCAGCAGAAGAAAGACATGGACCTATTGGAGCAAGTCCAGAGGAAGGCCACAAAAACGATCAGAGGTATGGGATACCTCTCCTATGAAGAAAGTCTGAGAGAGGTGGGATTGTTTAGTCTGAGGAAGAGAACGCTCTGGAGAGACCTTATTGCAGCCTTTCAGTACTTAAGAGTTTATAAGAAAGATGGGGAGAATCTTTTTAGCAGAATCTATTGTGATTGGACAGGGGGTAATGTCTTTAAACTAAAACAAAGTAGATTTAGACTGGCTATGAGGAAGAAATTTTGCACAATGAGAGCAGTGAAACACTGAGTTTCACTGGGTTACACAGAGAGGTGGTAGAAGTCCCCTCCCTGGAAACATTCCAGGTCAGGTTAGGCGGGGCTCTGAGCAACCTAATCAGTTAGCTATCTCTGTTCACTGCAGAGGGGTTGGACTACATGACTTTTAAAAGTCCCTTCCATCCCAAAACATTCTGTGATTCTACGATTTTGGCCTCTCATTTCCCAATATTGTTTCTTGTTCCCAAGCCACGCTCCTAGTTGGTTTGTCCTTTAATCCCCCGCACCTTCTTGAACTCCTGACATGGACTACTATTCCCTAACTCCTTAACCTAATCTAGTCCCTCTACCATCCCAGACATCTCTAGCATTTTCCTGGCTTTTAGTCAAATCTCCCTCTCCTTCCTATTGAGGGGGGCAGCAGCAGGAGAAGCACAGCACATTCATGGAGAAGAAGCTCTTGCACCCTCTCAGGAGACCCAAGCAGCAGCAACAGGCTTATCGGGCTCAACCCGCGCAGCTGTGGAGGAGGCAGGCACAGATGGGAGTTGCAGCATTGGTATCCACCAGAGCCACTGCTGAGAATGTGCAGTGGGAGGTTTTTCAAAGGCCTGTAAATTTGCCAAATATAGGCAGTTTCTCTCAGGGATAGTGCAAGACTCATCACTGACAGAAGAACTGGACTTGACCAGCTTTTCAGCTCATGTGCCAAGGCTTAGATCATCTTATTAAAAAGTACCAAAGTGTTTTACTACAGCAAAAAATTTTCCCCTTCTCTCCTTCCTTTCATTCTCAGAAGCTGCCCAAAATACCAAATGTTAAAATTTTATAAACAAAAGCAAACATTCTGGCCCCAGCAGATGGTAAGTAAAGTTCAGCCTTCACAGTCTAAGCCTGGCAAAGTTAAAAGGAAACGAAAGCAGAGACCTGCAATAGGAAACATCAAGAAATGTGAATTATGGGCAGTCCGACTGATGCCTTCTGTATGAAAGAAACCACAGTATATTGGCCTCAATCCACTCAGTTTTGCTTTATTTTTTAGCAATTTTCCTTATGCCCAAAACTCATAGATGAGCAGAACTCACTTTTAAAGGCTGTATGCTTTGATATAGAGAAAGAGGGACAGTGGCAGGAGTTGATGTTATAAAGTAACACTCTGGATAGGATAGAAATACAGAGAAATAGTTGTACAGAAAGCTGCACAGACTTCTAACACTAGGTAAGTAAAATACTGCCTTTTCTTTCTATTCTCTCTGTACATGCTGTGCTGTTGTCTTAAGATTGAGTCACTCCTTGCTCCAGACAAGCCTGTTGCTTCTTAGTACAATTCATTGCCGTCGAAAGACACGTGCTATTTCTAGAACAGCAGGAACTTTAATTCTGTAACGGCTTTTATAACAGCTTGTAAGAGGGATAATTTCAAATGACTGCTTTGTCATCCACTCCTATCTTTCTCTTTTTTTTTTTTTCCCAAGTCTTGTTTGAAGTTTTCCACCTTTAAGATACAACCTGCTACTACAGCCATTAAGCTAAATTTGCAAAGCTGACTGTCCAGGCATAAATAAAGATCTTCCATTTTGTCATATTATTTCTTAAATAATTTTTAATTCTCTAATCCTCTCACACCAGATTTTTCTTTATTCCCTTCCTCAAGCATCCCCAGAAGCCCAAAAATTGTTGCCTTCTTATAACATCTTTGAAATCTCTCTGCAGTCATTCCCACTGCAGTCCCACTGGTGCCCACTCTCTCTGCTCACATGCTAGTTTCAATGAGAGAGTAAATTCTCCAGCTGTGCTGTTTAGCATGATGCAAAACAAGCTGATTAGTAACAGCAGCAACAGGAGTAATTAAAAAAGGAATAAGAAAGGAAGAAAACCCACAACCAACTCCTCCTTGAATGAAGAGTTTTCCCTTAATACTTAATTCTTCTTCCTTTTAGGAAGAAAATCAATGTTCTTAAACTAAACATTTGTCTACAGACTTCCTGTGAATCCAGAATTCAACTTTTATATGTAAAGTGCTAGAAAAGAATAACAATTAATGGATCTACTACATCCAGGTAGCTGATAGATATGTAATGCTAACATTAATGTATAAATATATACATTTTTTATATTTCGGTAGCATTTTTGAAGACGTAGGCTTATTGCATGAAATATATAGTAAATATTAGTATATATTAGTAAATCTTTATTTATAAAGCTGTTTTCATGCATAGCATGTTTCAAAGGACTGTAGAATAAAACAGATAAAAATATCAGTGATAGATAAAACAGAACTAACTATATTAAACAAATGTTTTCAGAAGAGTGAAGCCCACGTAAATTATGAAACCAACATTTGATCAAACAGAGAGAGAACTTAAACTTCAATTTAAATGCATGAGCAGATGTGGCTGACCTAAAGTCATTGGAAACAACAACCAAAAAAGCCAGTCTCCAAAAAGAGACGTATGAGAGCAGAAATTTTTGCCATTTTCAGTAAGCCTGGCTGAATTTCCTCGATTTGAAAACAAAGCAAAGGGAAGTCAATGAAAATATTTCTAAGAAGAATTTTCAGGTTTGAATGGGATGCTAGATGAAAAAGTGGGCTGCGAGAAGAAATTAAATAAAACCTGATTCAGAATATAGATATAGAAGACTTTTAAAAAATTATTAATTCTTTTCAGATACTAAAGATTTAGTGTCCAGATTGCTTTTGATCATATATTTATTTCTGATCAGTACTATATTAACTACATACCCTCGCTATACTTTCTGAGAAGAAAAATAAAAGGAGAGACAGAATGCAGCGAGACATAAAATGTGATATGCCCTTCAGGGGCAGTCCTCTTATTTCAGAAAATAAAGGTAGACATGCAAGAATTAATTGAAACATGGCTGCTACAATGGGGAAACATGAGGTCCTGGTTCCTGAAACCTTGATTTTTGCTATATTTTTAACCAGGAAATGTCTAAATTAAAAAAACATTACCACTACTCAGGGAGGTGCAGTTACCTTCTAGCTGAAGGCTCTAGTCAGAGGTTTTCATTCTTTCTCCTTGGTCTCCTTTTGACTCTCTACACTTATATATTTTTCACAGCTTTGTATGCATCATCAAGCACCAAATGCAAGAAAACCTGCCTGCCTTTTAGCTATCTCCCCTTTGTTGACCTTTGATCAGATCTCAAATCCCTTCAGGTCGAATATTCTTTAAAACCAGATCTTCTTCTCTCTTACCAAGTCTTTTAGATATATCTACACTAATAAATTAAACAGGTCAGGGATACAGACTTGAGCATTTAGCCATAATTATCTATAGCAGTTAGCTGCTAGCATGTTTCCTGGTACCTTTCAACCGACTTGAGATTTCTCAGGTTTAGAGCTGAGATGATCCAGCTGTGGTTTCTAGTAGTCAAAGTAAATGAGACCACCTTTTTTACTGCAGGAAAAAAATAAAAAAAAAATAAAAGAGGTTAGCCAAATAAATGCATGTTGTGACAGGCCACACGCTCTTCTGGGCAAATTTTGTTCTGGGGCATTTTACTTAGTAGACAAAAATCCTTCCATTATCACACTCTGTTCAACAGAAATAGGCCTTGGCTTCCTAATCCTACTTCTCAATTCCAGCTTCACAGAGATACTGAATCTTATACAAGCATGTAAGAGACAGGATTTTACATATGGCTGTCTTTCTGGGGCTTCCTGTTGAGAATTACAATCTGGACATTTAATTTCTCTTATTTAGCATCTAGGACACCTAGGCACTTGCTCCCACATTTTGAACCTCCACTCCCTAAGGAAAGAGGTGACAAACCTTCAGGTTTTATATTGCCAAGCTTTCTGAAATGCCCACATCCCTTTTTAATTCTCAGCCAACCTATGCTGCTAGCTTAGCCTGGGTACTTGTAGCTTTGCTTCATTTCTCATCTGCTGTCATTCCTCCTCTTCTAGGTTAATTCCTTCCACCTCTCATTTCACATGCTAGTAGAAGCAGAATATCATCAGGCAGACATCACTGAGTATTTGTTTTTATCTCTTCACTTTGGTTGGTTGCTGTTAACAAAATCCTCTCAGGGTAATTTGGGAAGTGTCCTTTTACATCACCTTTATGCTATCATACTCTGGAAATGAACTGTAAGAGAGTAATAAATAAATTCAGACAAGCATTTCCCCCCCCCCCCCCCACCAATCTTCTTAATTACTTTTTTCCTCTGG
>NW_009694906.1:57874-64353 GCF_000703405.1 Apaloderma vittatum
TGTAACTGCTTGTTCGGCTTGGAGTAATATATACAAAACACCACAAGAAATACTTGCATAACAGAAAAAGAAGGGCATATTCTAAAATCATCTGTTAAGGACAGGGAAAATGTGGAGCTGCCTTGGCCTACTTAGTAAGTGTCTATTTCTGTGTGTGGGAACTGAGAAACGATGGGAGCACGAGGTTAGACATGACAGCCCTACCCCTATCCTGAGCTGACTACCCAGTAAGATCTGCCTGAGTTGCCAGTTTGGGAACAGAACCCTCCTTCTTGTTAAGGCTGAGCTCCCGGCTGTGCTTTGAGAGGTATGTGTTGGTACTTGGCCAGACTAAATCACACTCTCTTTCCTTGCCCCAAGTCTTCTCACGCTACAGATCACCTTGCAGAGGAGACCTGTCATTTTCAGCGCTTGCCTGTCAGCTTAGCATTTGTGCCAACTGCTAGTTTTGTCTGTGAGGACTTAAAGTTTCCTTCAAAGTCTCACAGGACCCCACCTAGGTCACTTATACTTCCTTATTTGCAACTGCAGCTGCAAAAACTGCATTTTCATTTAACAAATGTTTAACATTTTAAATCTGTTCCAGTAACTGTAATATGTGGAGCTTTTCATGGATCTCAAAACACTTCATAAAGAAGGGCATCTGGCATTTGTACTTTTTCTTTACAGACATTTGCCCAAGGTCACCTAGGAGGACAGTGGCAGAAGTGGGAAAAAATACAGATCTCTTGAGTTGTCCATCTTCTAGGCCTTTGACAGGAAAGGAATTAAGAAAAGCTAAGAGATCTTCAATCTTTACCTGAAAAGTCACTCAGAGACATGCAAAAAGAAGCTGTATTTTAATAATGCCAGGAAAGGGTAAAGGCTCTAATTATAAATGATGCTTCTTTCAGAACCATAGAGCTCTAACTAAGGCCTGTTGCTATAAAGCCATTGAAAATATTTCAAGTTTATGAGCTAGAGCTGAGACTACTTGCTGTTCAGAATAACATTTATTTTTCAGCTAAAATATTTTGCAGTCACATAGGTAAAAATCTGTGCAGAAACTTTCTCTCTTCATATTTTGATGATATGTAAAGGACATTAGAGACACTTTATGTCTTCAGTTAGATGCAGTCCAGAATGGCAATAGATCCCTTAAGCATATAACATTAATGCAAATTGTGTAGTCCTTTCTGGAAATGCATCCTGTGGACTATAGCCAGATAACAGAAAACTTGTCATATTAGCTAGCATAGAGTTTTATTCAAAGGACTTGCCACCCAGTTGCTCCCTTCCTTCCTCATATTTATTGTCTCCACTAGCCATGAATGTGTTGATATCTCTGGTGTTTTGCTAATCATTGGAAACAAAGTTCCTGAGCTGAGGAAATGGGGTGGGACTGAGGGGTGAAAAGCCCATGAATAAGAAATGGGGGCTCTGGACCATCTGTTGTTAAAAGGGAGGACAGATAGATAAAGGTTTATGCAGGATAATTTTAAGCTTCATTTCTAAATTGTCCTTGATGCTTCATATTGTTAAGAAAAGACTTGTCCTCCTGCATGCAGTTAACATCCTTAATTTATTTGGGGGGTTACACTGTTTCAGAATTGCTAAGCGACTCACAGTCAGCAGATGCTGGAAATTGCATCAGTCCATGCTGCCCTCAAAACAGTGAAGTCACTGCTCCATTTTCTCACATCATTATAAAATAACTAAACTGTAATTAGGATCTGGGCTAGAGGAGCTCTCAAATGACTGGAAAAATACAGCTATCATAATTTTTCATGTAATGCTGAGCATCATTTTACCACTCTTATTACTCCCATACTGGTGAAATCCTGGAACATATAAATACATGAATATTAAAATACTCTAGTCCATTCTTGATTTTCTTTCCACCTAAGAAGGATACTTTAAATTCTATTGATCGACAGATCTTTTTCATTACTTTGGAACAATGAAATAATATATCCTTTACTCCATTTGTGATTTTTCGAGCAATGGCAGCCTCTAATCACTTTCCTGTACTACCTGCTGTGTGTCCTGCAGATGTGTTGGGGCCACTACAGACACACAGAATTTCAAAATACCTCAGAGATGCTCTCTATCGACCCAATGTAGTCCTTTGTGTTGCTCAGATGTTTCCTCCAACAGGGCAGCCAGAGCAGCGCAGGTTAGAAATGATGGCTCCCAATGTTCCACTGCATTGAAGGAAACCATTGTCAGTTTCTGAGGATTTCAAAACCACTCTGAGCCACCAGAATGATGACAAAGGGACTTATCAGAAAGAGATTAATTCCTGAACTGACTTACCAGCACAATGTATTAATGTGCAAGTTGCTTTACACAGTGAAAAGAGGAAAGATTTGTGCTTCAATTTCATTATCCTACAAACCAAGTGGTAATTTTCACATGAGAATTCCTACAAAAAGTTAATATTTCTGAAACAGAAACCCTATGAAGAGTACACGCTAGTTAATTTTGAGTATATAGGCATATATAAACTGCGCATACGCATATATGCATGTATATGGTCTGTGATTAACATGGTTGAAAATTGCCAAACAAATGCTATTCACTAAACTAGAATTCACCAAATGCACACAACTTTTTTGAGTGCCAAGGAAGACTAATTACACTACTCAGCTGGTCTCCAATAAATGAATGATCTTAACTGATTGTTTTTCAGCTGCCAGATGGAATGAAACAGAATAGTCTGTGCCGTGCATCGAGGGATGAGAAAAATCTCTAAAAATTCAGATTTATGTTTGATTGTTTCTGACAAGAACATTTTGTACCTCCAAACCATGTATGTTTGTAATTCCAACTTTCATCTGAAGAAACAATTGTTCGTTTCCCCAGCACTCTGCTAAGGTAAGGCTGCATTATATCCATTTTCCCAAAGGACACAAAGGACTTTGTATTTAACTGGTGATATTTAAGAGTCTCTGAGATTTGCCTTAACTCCATTAATAGCTCTCTTGATTTTCACTGGTACCAGGAAGGGCAGTATGGTGTGAATAAGGTACTGAGAGCTCCACACGTGATTTGAGAATTGCTCATGGTTTGGGTGGGGCTTGTAGTGCTGCCTGCTGTGCCTTGATCAGAAAATAGCAGGACCCAGAAGAGTTTATAAAAAAGGCTGTTTCAAAATGAGCGTTCTTAAGTTTGGAAGGAGGCACAGGGTTTAAATAAGCGCAGCTGGCAGTGCTGCTGAAGTGCCTTTTACGTCTATCTTGCACTGGGGAGCTGGATCATGATCCCCCGACACAGCTGGACACCAGCTCTCATTCCACGGGGGCGATGGCACCACACCAGGACTGAAGTGCAAATGAAGTTATTGCAGCCTGACCCTTTTGCTGTGTATAATTAGGGTTGTCAGAGGGGAACAATACATTTGAAGTTGCAACTGCTGCTCCAGACACATCCATGAAAACAGCATGTGTTGTGACATTTGAAGACTAATAAGCAATCCCAGTAAACTCTTTGGAACAAGCTGTGTATGTCTGTGCTTACGTGTGTGTATCCACTTTCAATTTGCATTTAAATAATTCTACTTGTTATTTATTGATGTTTCCAATCCTTTTCCTCTCCCCTCCATGTACCAGCAGGAGCTTATTATATAAAAGAAGTCAAAAAATCTGTTTTCACTGCTGGAGGCTGAGATGTATATAAAATTCTTCTATTTATGTCCTTATCAATAGATAAGGACATCTGTAGAATTTACACAACCCACAAATGTGAAGGATTTAATCTACCAAGGGTTTTAATGTGGTAGAGAACTGTAAGCCTAATAAGAATGAATGAAAGAATAAATGAGTAACAATCATTCTGATACAGAGAGTACCCTAATTTATTTGCATAACAGGACCAAGTATCTTTGAGCTATTCAAACACAGGAATAGTGTTGAAGATTTCTGGATAGATATGGGATGTCTAAGTTTTGAGTGTTCCAAGGATAGATTTAAGGGCAAAGGTTAGTTAGTTTTAGGCTTAAAGTGAGAGGAGAAGCTGCAAGGGGAAAGGCTGAAAGACCTGTAAAGAGAAGTCTCATACGTATATTACATTTTTTCTACGATATTCAGTGTTAATATTTTAGCTGCAGATGACTAATTTCATTTCTTCTAGTGAAATGTAAACTTTCTTTCCATCAAGTGTGAATCAAGGTACACACAGTTTACCAGACATATACTGCCTTTGAAAGGCTAGCTGAAAAGCACACCAAAACGAACAAGTTTCTGAAGATTTTCTTCTCCTTTCACTTGTGAATAAGCGGTTTGTAATGTCTGCTTTCAGCAATTTTTGAACATGAGAACAATTTCCTCCATCTATGAGCTCTGAGCATTCTACACCGATTTCCTTTTGTTTGTCCCTACCCCCACCCGGTGGGTTACAACCACAAAGTAGTTTATGCTAAACTCGACTGAAATTTGTTTCCTTCTGCCATCTGGTGGACATTATTTGAAGTATTTAATCCAGTTCCATTGTCAGGATTTTTTTTGCTAGACAATAATGACCCTGGAAGAATTTTGGCTAAAGCAAACATTTATGCATTCCTCACTTTAAAAGCATGCTACTTTTTTATTTCCTGCGAAAACAGAGGAGCACAAATGTTAATTCTTCACATTGAAACACCGATTTTAAAGCAGGGTGAAAAACTGTTCTGTTATTTGCAGACAATTCTGTATTCTGAAAGCCATTACATTTTACTTCACAGCATTTTCCATAATACTATTCCAGTGAAATAGCTTTGTAATAAATCAAAAATAGCCGATGAGTTCAGGAAAACTTTGCAAAAGTCATGAAAATGGTAGAGTTCCTGCTTCGGAAAGAGCAAAACTTACTGCTTTTTTTAGTTGCTTCAGAAAATGTATGGAGTAAAATGTCTGACAACTAAGTAATTCAATACTTTATTAAAAAGTATTTCTAAAATGTATTATTGAAACATTTTGTTTGAAGTCACTGATATGGAAATAATTATTCTTCAGGCCACAGGTATTTTTTTCATTTACTGCCATATTTACATATGGGTAATGTGACTTGCTCCACTCAAATTAATTACACATTATTTGTTCATATCTGTCTTTTCCCACAAAACCATCAGTTTGTTATTTTTACTGACGGAAGTTATTTTTAGTGGTCATAAAGTCCATGAAATTTATTTTTGAATAAGAGAAGGGAAACGGACAAAATTACTTACTTACATTACAACAAAATAATCTTTCAGTATTTTACGTTTTCTTAGGGAATTTTCCCCTAGTTGGTCCCTTGGGTGACAATCCCAAGTAATGTTGATACATAAATTCAATTTCTCCTGTAATTGAAGTGATACCAAAACAATTTACATTATCATACTTACAATTTTAAAATTCATCAGAGAGGAGAGACCTCAGAATGCAGTTCTCATTGAACTCACTTATTTTCCAGTAAAGTCTGCAATTTTCCACTAAAGTTAGATTAAAACATCTTTGTACAGAATACAAACCCGTTGTGGATCAAACCTTGTTTTCTTTTTACATGTCATGAGCCTATTGTGAGCAAAAGCTGCATTTAGTTAGGATTTAACTTGGGCTTTCAAAGCTTAGATAACTGTTACATTGAAAGTCTCTCATTTCTGTGCATTCATGTCTGCTTAACAATTAACCAAGAATTAGTTTACCAACTGTGTCTAATTTAGCTTTTTTTCTTAATTTCTAGGATTAAATTAAAAACAGATGGCCCCTGAGTGGCAAAATAATAATAAATCCTGCTCTGTCCCCATGTGTTGCCTGGTCTAGTTGAGAGGTGGCGTCCCTGCCCATGACAGGGAGGTTGGACTAAATGATCTCTGAGGTCCCTTCCAACCTAGGCCATTCCATGATTCTATGAAATTAGTCTTATATATTGAAATTAACATGACAAAATATTAAAATGAAACTAAAGTAATTTTTTTTGCCCTGCTTAACTTTTTATAAAAGTTAGCATGGTGGTGCATGTAATCGAGAAACCTTGTGCTGCAAATCCGGAGCCCTAAAACTCCATCTGTCCAGATAACATCTCCTACAACGTGGGGTACTTCCCCAAAGTATTACACAAAAGGATCTTCTGTTCTTAATAGCATCTCCCATTAAATATGACAGGAGAAATATTAAGATTTAGAGAACTGCTGAAGCTCACAATGCAGACATAGGCCCTATGAATTCAATGATTTAGATAATCTTTTTCTTTCTGCACACTACATGTTTTTGTGATCTCATCTCCCTCAGCTCCACACACAGTCAGCAGAGCGCTGCTTATCTCAGCACACGAGAACAATCAGACCCCAAGAATTTAATTTAAGAAAAAGTTGTTTTAATTCTCATTCTTTTTCCTGGAAAGTCTCTTTGAGGGCAATTTTCTTCTCTCAGGCTTTCTTCCTAAGACTTTGCTGTGAGATAGAGAGATCTCCTGACTCAACACATGCAAGGTCCTCCATCTGGGTCGGGGTAATCTCAAGCACCGATACAGGCTGGGCAGTG
>NW_009694907.1:0-45169 GCF_000703405.1 Apaloderma vittatum
AGGTCCCTTCCAACCCCTAAGATTCTGTGATAAACTCTTGTCATGAAGATAGGATTGATCATGTTGGAGGTTTACTTTTAAAGGAAACTTTTAGATTTAACTATTTAAAAACAAAATAACTTTTGCCCTTAGTTCTTCCCTCCCATCTTCTCCTTCCAAGAGCCCCATGGCATTTGCACCTGCACACTTTGCTGTTGCTTGTACCCAGATGTGATCAAATCTGACTGTGGAGGGGGGGGTCCATCCGTGTAGATTGGAGGTGTAATGCACACTGCAGTCATCTGCCTCTCTTCTTGACCAGTTCAGGTCTGATGGTCACTGTGAAGTGCAAAGTTCCTGCTGTATATTGCACAGAAAGCGTGTGAGTGCTCCTCCCATGGTAAAGAGAGGGAGAGATCCTCCCATGGTAAAAGATACATATTTGCTTTTTGTGTATTTAGCCTTCAATTTCTGTGAAAATCAGAGTGAGAGGAGGACTACCTCTTATTTGTTTCATTCAAATAATTCCTTCCTTGTTTTGTCCCTTCTCACATTGGTTTGGATACCAATACCCTTCATCTTGCTGAAAGACTGAACAACTTCTTTTTTTGGAATAGCAGTAAATCCAGCAACAGGGAGTAAATGGACTGGGAGGGGCAAGGCTGTCCTGTGGAGTGTAGGAGAACTATTTGCATGTCAAGTCCCAGGAGTTTTTACAGCAAATATGGACAGGGACACCCTTGAAATTATTTTTTGTGCTAAATTATTCAGCACAAAATGGCATTTTTGAACTGCAATATTTACCCGCTTGCCAAGAGTCATTTCCAGCTGTTCTAGGGTCACCATGGCAATGTTAAGTAGAAACCTTAAATTATACCTTAAAAGGAAATGTTCTTGCTGCTGTGTATGGAAAAAGAAATGGTCTCTCACATAGGGTTCTGTGGCTATAATAACTTGGCATAACTTAACGGCTTTATCTTTTAAAAAGATAAGACTTCAGCAATGATTATGTTTAGATCTCAGAAGGAGAACTCAGGCTATCCAATTACTATTACAAACAGAAAAAATAGCTAAGCCGTAGAAAATAAGCAAAGTCTAGGTGAAAGATGATTGTGCTTGTATCTCCTTTTCACAGGCTCCAGCTGGTCTTAAAATAGAATAGCTGCTCTCTCTACACGTGAACAGATCTGATACATGTTTACAAGTGCAATGCTATAAAACATAGTGTGGTTGAAAGGGAAAGGAAGGCACATATGAGCCTGGTAATCAATTTTACATGTGTGGACGGATCATGGACAGACTCTTTGCATTTGATCCTGGATGGGGTGGTCAGAGAGGCTGATTCCTGATGCCCTAGAAAAGGAATCTTTTGGTTTAATGAGCTGAAGGTACTGCCCGTGTGCGAGAGAGTCTATGGGAAAAACCTATTTTCAAATTAATATAGCACTCTGCAAGAAAGAAAGGGAAGGAAGAGGTTAAAATATCCAATTTTATTCTTAGTCAGGCCTGTGCTACTTTGAGTAATGCCTATTATCCACAATATTTGCAAACTGACAGGTAACCTGCTTGGCTTTTATACAAATGATGACAAACAACCTCAGCAGCTCAGTTCACCTCTCACAAAGAATGATGGGCATATTTTTACTCAAGTGAAAGAGAAACATAAGCTCGATAAATTGGCAGGCTTGAGACCACCTGGGCTTGTTTTGACCCATCTGGCTTTCTTAAATTCTTACGATAATTAGGTCGCCTAACTAAAAGAAACATGTTGATTTGTATCCAGACGAGAAAAAAAAGTTTGTGGTGAAATGACCTATTTATCATCTCTTCAAAATATCAGCAAGTGGTATTAAATTCCTTATCTGTCCTCAGGTTTGGAATTTTTGTTGTTGCTGGTTTTGTTGTTGTGGAAGCATATGTCTGACCCGACTTTCCACAGAGTCCCATAACTTTTAAAATCTTTTAGAAAGATAATGTAATTTAGGCATTAGGTGCAATAGGTGAATAGTGTTTACGCTGCTTTAAGGAAGCAAATTATGCCGTTATGGTCCCGCCTTACGATCTTAAAAATCTGTGAAACAAAACCACAAGCGCAGATGTGTATGTTGAAGGGCAACCAAAGTTCAGGTCTCTACGCTGGTTCTGGTCTCACTATAGCAGCGCTTAGAGCAGCAAAGTATCAGCTGCACACGTTTGAGTGTATAACTTCATATGGGAAATAGCAAAGAGATTTATCACTGAAAACATTTGTAAACAACTGAAAACTGAGTTGCTTCCTGCCAGCGTGGGTGGACAGCAATAGTACGTTTTGAGGCTCTCTATTGCTCAACACAGATTTCTTCAGCATCGCTTACAGAAGTCTGCAACGAAACACCCGTAAAGAATACGCAGCAGTTCAAGTTAGCGGTGCAGAGTTGTCAGTGTGTGTTGCTCTGCACTTTTGCATGTATTAGAGTAAATTACCTCACTCCTTCACAGCACAGGGAAGCTGCTTTGTGGAGAAGGAATGCACAAGTCATTAACTGCAATCTTAAAAGACACGGTTTAGGCTAAAGAAAGCATGTATTAAAAATGTGTCAGAAAGAGGCCAAAGTGATTATTTGGCAATTAAACTAGCAAGAAACTTCAAAAGTTAGGGTATGAAACATAGCCACTTTCATTCATGTAGACTTAATGGAAAACTGGAAAAAGGAAAAGATAATGTTCTTGTGAGTGACTGTGCATGCTGTAGGGTTCTTATACTTCTCAGGAATTAAGACATCTATAAATTCCAATGTAAAAGGAGAATGTGTCTGGGGAGTGCAGCACTGTTTTGCAGGTAAAAGTAGTGATTTCTTGTGATTTTTATTTTATTTTTTTACAAAAAATTATTATTATTTTAGATTGAATGTAAATAGCTACTGAAAGAGAAAACATAAGTCTTGGGAATACTCCTCTTTCTGGGATGGGCAGAACCCAGTGGAGGCTTTTAAGCTTTACTGAAAGACTAAGGGTCAGATATTATGGCAAAAAATCTGTTTAGGTTTTGGAGTGTTTGCAGTTATTTTAACTATTTAAAACCCATCCCTGCCGACTAAAACCTTCTGAAAAACCTTTGTCTTAACAGTAAGTTTTTAATGGTAGTGGTTCATTGAAAGTGAAACTGCGGTAGAATGGCAAATCGTGTTATCAGCATCAGCTTTAATTAGCATGGGAAAGAATAAGAACAGATGCTATTTTTCTTGACCTCCAGGGAAGCCTGCCGAAAGACCCTGTTAATATATGAAAAACTTTTTTTAAAACTGGCCAAATAGAAAAATACTTATTCTCCTTCACTTCCTGTGCTGCTGCTTATCCCAGATTTCCAAGGAAAAAGGAAAGGCAGGGAAAAACAGTCCTTGGAGAGTAGCACTGCTCTGCCCTGCCTGTGTCTCAGGGTTTAAGTCCCTCAGAGAAGGTACTTCAGAAATGAAAACCATGTCCTTCAATTTGGAGATTGCTTGTGTTCTCTTCATTCCCTTTGGAACCCAAACACAGAGAAACCTCTGCCAAAATTAAGATGATGCTTGCAAGGGTCTCAGAGACAGCTCGTATAAATATCAACAGGAGGGCAAGCACAAACAAACACGGATGCAGAAGGGTAGTGTCCCTTCGGTCGTGCCTGGGGCAAATCTGAAGCGAGAGAGGAATGTCACTCGGGTGGAAGGTGCATGAGAAAATATTTCAGCCCTAGTTTTTCTCTTGAGAATGGTTCTGCAGTGTGTTCCCAGACAATTTACAGAAGAGTTACTTACTGTACATTACATATGGTTGGAAGAGTGTCTTTGGGCAGTTTAGTTAAATGTTGGGACTGGGACTGGTTGTGCAAGACTGCTGAAATTAAATAAGATACGATAGGCTACTTTTAAAGAACATTAGCAGCAATGTTATATGTTTAGTAGCATTACGTAGCTTAATGCTATTTTCTCATAAAGCATTGTTTGAAGGAACAATACCTGAAAGTAAAAATAAGGGAGTGTATGCTGAAGTCTCTCTCCAAATCCATAAAATTGTGAACAATTTTTATGAGGGCTGTTCGAGAAAACATAATTATCCTTGCTTTTTTATCTCACAGTCTAGAATACTTTTTTTTCCGAGGAAGTTATTGATGAGATAGAGATTTTAGCTGCAGCACGATAGCAGGTGATTCTCCTATATTATTCCAACCCACCGGGGGATGGCTGTCTGGTCCTGGCTCCCTGGGAGGGCTCCTTGCCACTCCTGGTATTGCTCTCTACAACTTTAATAAATTAGTCTGTCACCTGGGAGGGATTTTAATCACAATGGAAAACTCACAGGTGAGCCCTTGGTAAAATAAGTATTGAGAAAAATACCATTTAGTAAGCTTAATTTAGCAAGCTTTCTGGCATCTCTTAGAGCGGCAGAACGCTGCTCGCTCCAGCCAGCGTTGATTTCTTGGTGGAATCACTCAGTATTATAGATGTTTAATCTACTGGGCAAATAACCTAGAATATATATTGCTGGAACTCAAATTTATTTTATAACACAACATGAAATTCAGCAAAATAATTGGGTTCAATCTTTTCAAGCGAGAGAACTATTCTTTAAATTAGTTTTGCTGTGTTTGCTTGGTATGGGATAGGGGTGGATCGTTTTGAGGAGATCAGTATGGAGTATGTTAAACACCAAAAACAAAACCAGAAAGACTTATGTCCCAGGTGAACTGAATTGGCTTAAGGAAAAATGAACTATAACCAAATACAGAAGTGTTTAAAGCAGTTTTCATAAAGTGAATAGCAATGTTCTGATGAGCTGCTATGGATGTTTTTGTAATTTCACAAAAAGGATACATAGTTTTTCCAAGTGCAGTTGCTTTTAAAGGCACTCAGAGGATACCATGCCCTGTATTAAATAAACGTAGGAGTGCGTGGAGAAGGGTGCCACTCAGATTGGGTGTCAAGAACAGGCTCTTCAGTGAGAGGGTGGTCATTCCCTGGAACTGGCTCCCCAGGGAATGTAGAGATTGATCCTACACCAGAAGATAAGCACATTTCTTGCTCTCCCTTTCAGAAAGGCTTAATAGATAGCTCAGTGACTTCAAGTGACAGGTGGAAAAATAATAGCTAAACTGGAGATAAAATAAGAATATTTGTAATACCATTCATTTCACATACAATACATAAAGTTCACTTCATTTTGGAGAGTTTTTAAAAGCCGTTCTAGTTTTTACAGGTGAGAATCTGATACAGACGTGGGCAAGTTCAAAGAGCTGCTGGAAACCCAAAGCAGGTATTAATGTATGAGCAGGCAGCCTTCTGCTCCTAATCATACTCAAAGCAGGGTGAGAAGTACTTTTCACAATGAGTTGTATCAGCCAGGAGATCCACTATTTCTGTTGTATTGATGCAAACCTCCATCGCACAAAGGTGCAACAAAATTTACAGAAAGGTGGTTCAGACTGAACAACCTCACTGCTAATGGAAACAGCGGCAGATGTTTTCTTATAGCTTTCTGGAAAACCACAGTTGCTTTTTGCTCAACATACTACGTATTAATTAAGTCATTTGATATTGTCAGACTGGCATTTTTCAGCAAAATCTTGCCAAGTGTTGTATATCCCAGCAGTTGGAACTTCAGGGTAGACAATTACCTCCTTTATAAAAAATCTTTTCTGAAGTAGGGCAGATTTTACTATAACTTAAAGAAAGCAGCACCTTGGTATCTACAAGAGTTTAATGCTGGAAGGCTGATTTGTTGACAGAATAATTAATTTTCTTCTGGATAGTGAAAAGCCATAATCATTTAAGACAAGGCTCATACTCTCAATGTAACTCTTGATGCACTTGAGTTTTAATTCTCTCATTTTCTCTGTTCTCTAACAAAATGCAGTTTATAGAAACTTATCTGATGTGTCAAAGGATCTGTCTCACATTTATAACAGCAAAAGCAAGGTTGAGAAACAGCAAAGAGGATGTGTCCTGGATCTCTTCATTAACGAAGAAAACAGTATCTGGTTTACAGAGCAAAAAAGCCAATCTCCAAAATCTTACAAATGGAAAGTGCATGTCTTTGTTCCACTCCCACATCTAAGTTTTTTTTTTTTTAAATGACTTTTAAGGCTTTTTTTTTTAAATGACTCCTTAACGTGGAACATGATTAAGAGAAAAGATTGAAGTATCAGCAGCTAGTTGTCCCAAGGGAAGTGCTTGGGACCATTTTGATGAGTTAAGGAACAGAGCAAAACTCTTCACAGCAGATATCTAAAAAGCGACATGGAGCAGGATCATGAGTAATAAATAGCTTTAGCAACCACCATTAGAATAAATTGGTTGGAGGCTGGGGGAACATTAGTGAGAAGGAAGTATCCCCATGGTATCGGCTGTACTCTTCTGTGTAATGATGATTTTGTCTTCTCTCTGTGTGTTTGTTTAGCTGGGGGCTATTGGGAACTAAAGTGATGAGTAACAGACATGCTTGTTTAAATTTAAATGTAGGCTTTCAGTTTGATTAAGGATTTCAGGACTTTTTCTTGCAAGTTCTGTATCAATCAGGAACTTATAGGAGTTGCAGGACTGCAAAAGATAGTAAAATAAATGACAGTGACGAAACAAATAGGAGGAGAAAAAAAAGGCGTAAGTAGGGGATCTAAGTGAAAGAGAAGAACATTTCTTCTAGTCTAGAAACTGACAAAGAGCTCTGCGTAAACAGTTCGTTCAGTTCCTGCAAAAACAGGCTGGAAATTAGAGACAGAAAATACCTATTAGGTTAGGCAGGCCATTCCCCAGCGCTAGCAGAGAAGGGAAAAAGTGGAAAGTACATCTCGCGTCACGCTCTCGTGTCCCCTCTGGCTATATTCAGCAATGGCACAAATAGACTGTGGAAGGAGCTCCACCCAGTCACTTGAAGCTTGGCAGTGTGTGACAGGGTGGGAGAGGGGAGGCAAAATTTAGGGGATGCTCATAGAGATGGGAAACCCCTTCAGCGTGTGACCTGGAATACTTAACACTGAAGTTATAGGCGTAGGAAGTGAGCAGACACTGCGATGGTATTGTGGCTTGCTGGAAGAGCTCTTCTCATTTTGTGCTCTTACCCCCAAACCTGCCTTCATGTCGTACTCCTGGGGGGCTGCACTGCTTCCACCGTGGACCGCTCCTGACAGGCCAAAGAGGATGCTTCAAAGCAATTTGGAAATTTTCCAAGAAAAAAAAAAGTATGGCACTCAGGGTCTTTTGACCTGGTAGTAAGAAAATGATAAAAGCAGTATCAAAGTTGCATTGTAAAAAGGGGAAAAGTCCCTTTGACTTGCCACAAAGAGCTGACAGTGAAAAATACCAGAATTTTAAGCTAAATGAGATCTGATTATCTCTCTCCCTTTGTTTGCTCTTCAGCTCTGTGCTCTTTTTGATTCTGCAGTTAAATTTATTTAACCACTGCAACCAAAGCCAGGTCATGTGGGTAGTGATTCAAGACTGAGTAATTTTGTGAACCTTTTTCAATCATCCAACTACAGGCCTAAGTCCAGCTGCCAAAAAAAGAGTCTAAATGTCTCTTTTTTTATTTTGGATTGGTTTTTTTTTGTTTTGTCACAAAATTTTGTTGACATAATTTATCAGGATTTGATTTTTATTTTTTTTAATTATGTATTTTTAAAATATGTTGGCAGATTACTCTGAAGCCACCCGACTGAGCTTTTGTTTTGTTTGGTTTTTTTTGAAAGCACAGTTATACTTACACTCCCGCTCTTTCCACTGGGGGCTTTGAATGCTGTGATTTTTTAAAAGGCAATCCCAAGCAGTCAGAGTCATAGAGTTGCTGTAAAGAGCATGCAGTGTGTGCACTTGAGTAGGACAAAGAAACAAACAGTAAAAAAATATTGAAAATGCCAATTATTCACCTTAGCATGTAAAAGGTCCAGATTGAACAACTGTTTGTTTGTTTGTTTGTTTCGGGTAAGTAGTTATTCTGGTATCCTGAAATGTGGCGCAGTGAGGATGAAGTAAGCCAAACCATGCTGGAATCTTCTTTTAATGGCAAAGACTCTTCTCCGTGACTCCGGACAAAAAATGTTTTTGCAGTTGTTACCATACGATGTCTGCCAGATCTGAGTCACCAGTTTATGAGGTATCGTGTGTCTGATCTTTGTGGTGTCAACACGGCTGTGTCCTTTGAAGTTGCCATAGCTGAGCAGGTTTCTATCAGCTACGATACCTGGCCAAACTGATTATTACTGTGTTTTGGGGAAGGCTTGTCTTTCATCTTGGTTTTTTTTTTCATGGAAGGACAGACTAGTAGATTACCCAAGATTTTATACACTACCAGCGCTTTCCTGTATAAAGCTAGGGAACATCCCAAAAGAGATTGAAATTATTGGTATCTGAAGTAGCTGATTCCTCACAATCCGATGGAGAAGTCCAGGGAAACTCATGTCACCTTCTTAACCCCAGGAGATATGTAGTTACTGTTAACCTTTCCCTTGAGCAGTGATGAGCAGAAGGGGAAGAGTAACATAGTTTGGACTATATCTGATAAATGAGACTGTTCTACGTTCCGGGGGTAAAAAACCCCAAGTAACCAAAAATTAAAAGCAACAATCCCCTAAAGAACAAAACCCAAATCAAAAAAGATCCCACCTCCATATCCATAGAATACAATTGTCTTTAAAAGCCATATGAACAGCCTAATGGAAATAGCCATTTAATATGTAGATCAGTCTGTTAAGAATGATGTTGTACTGCTATAAAGTCTGATATGCATATAAATATAATCACATAAATTGGATAATATTTTAAGTAAGTGCAATGTTATCAGGAACTGGCAAAAATACAGGTACTATAATTTTTTTTATGCTTGTTTTCATAAGCAGTGACACAACAAATCAGTTTCTCCTACTAAGAATGTATTCTGATAGACCTAAGAATAGAAGATGGGAGGGAATTATTATGTGGCCTACAAGTAAGTTCGTGTCAATTGGTGTTTGCTTATGTTCAGAAACCTAAAGGTATGTAATAAAATTCAGTGATATGTTTGCAATTTCAAAACCACTTTAAATTATGAAAGTCCCTGGAATTTTGTAATACTTTCCTTTGCAATTACCAAATAAGAGGTCAGGCTTTACATTTTTAATATATATTTTTCTGTCAAAAATGCCTCCCACCCAACCTATAAATTTACCCAAGCATATGATTTTCATATTGCTAAACAAAATACAAAGTTAAAGGAGGATAAGTAAAGATTTTTATTTTTGATAACTAGTAATAATACATAACCCTGAAATGCTTCAGTTTTTCTGGCAATTAAAATACAATTTTATTTCATAATTTAATCCAATATATTCTGCCCTATTCCACTGCGATCTAAACTGTGCCTCAATATGTAATGTTTTAAAATATATGCTTACTGTATTGACAGTCCATTACCATCCTACTTTTCATATTATGATCTCTGACATAATAGGAGGGTTCTTATGGCATTAAGTATTACTGCTTAATTATGTATTAAAAGGAATAATTGTAATGATTTTGAGCATCATTATATTATTAGAAAGACACCAAAACACTTGATTTGCATTCTCTTTTTCACTATATTTTTAAAAAAAATTGAAAGACTAGCATTCTTTAGGCAATTGTGAGTAAATAAAATTTGTGTGCAAATCATTAATCATTACTGAAGATGACTATTTCATTTGTATCCTGTTTAATCTTAATAGTAACAGTTTAAGTAACCAATCAAGTTATTGAGTTACTAAAAATATTATTTTTGTTTATGACTTGTGTAATGCAAATCGTAGCAGTCTTGTAACTTATAGGTACAGCATAAGGGGTCGGGATTTAAACATTGCAATTGAAGGTAGAAATAGCTATTCCAAGTAACTTGCAAAAGGAGTTTTTCACTCGGGCTAGAACATCTGTTATATTGATGGACTTGAAATTCAAATTTTTTTCTTCATATTAGTCACAAATTAAAGAGTAACTTGCCAAAATTAGCAACAGTAAGTAAGAAGCCTAAAATAATTCTTATCTTATAGGGTGACCTTAATGCCGAACCTCCAAACCGTCTGGATCAGGACTGTACTCAGATGAGCAGCCTTAAGGAATATATATAAGAACTTCAGGCAATTATTCTAGAAGCCATGATTCAGTCATAGTTTCTTGTAATTTCTCTTTGAACAAGGTATCTCGACCACCTGATGGGAGGAGAAGCTGAGGTTCTGACCATGTGAGGGTCTTGGTGAGCTATTGATATTGCCCATACATTTCGTGCAAGTTTGATCTCTATTCAAACGTGAGACTAGGCACAACCCAAGAACATCTGCAAACTCTCCACTACCCCTTCCATACTCACCGGTGTGTAAACAGATCCCATAAAACAGCACCGAGGGAATGTGAACTTCGCTTAATCTGTCTTCACGAAGTCCGTTTTAAATTATTGTTGTTAATCTTTCATTTGTTTTTAGACAGGGATGGAAAAGCTGGTCCTACAACATATTGAGGTGTTTAACAGTCTTGAGTTACCAGGGAAGGCACCTTTGAAAAGAGGCCCCAAAGGCCTGAGAAGGCTGGGGGAGAACGTGCTGCTCATCACTTTTTCCATCCTACATATTTACAAATCAGTGCTAAATACAGCAAGTTTGCAGGGAATGTTGAACTGAAGACCAAGACCAGAGATTCTTGGCTTGTGTGGCTTAGATCTTCTCAATTCCTTAGCGAAGTAAAAACCAGACAAATGCAAGTACACCCAAATCTGTTTTTTTTCATTAGAAGAAAGGGGATATGGGCGCAATATGGACATGACAACTACATTATGTACTACGTAACAGTTGAGACAGGGCCTCTTAAAAGTAGGCTGCCTGTCCATTTAAATCTGCTTAAATCAAACCCAGCATTGATCGCCATTTAGAAACCTCAAAGCAATGAACATTAGAATTGCTCTGAGGTTTAAAAAGAAAAAAAAACAAATCCAACAGTCAGAGTCTAACTTCAGTAAGTAAAATTTTTCAAACCCTCTCCTTCTCCTTGTTCTTCTCTCCATCTGATGCTGTTTTCTTTTTGTGGTTTATCTGGCGTTGGATGAGCTGTTCAGCATTTGCAATTTTTAGTGATTCTGGGAATATCCGTGGACTAAATCCTTGGCCTGAAGGCACTATTTTTTGCTATTATTTTGTATTTCAGCAATGTCTGGCTGTCCCACTGTGGACTGAAACCCAACTGTGAAAGGAGCAATGCAAACACATGATAAAAATAAGTTCTTGCCACGTGGTGCCACCAGGCAGGAAATGGGTGGGAGCACATTGTCTTTGGACACAGAGTAGTGGGGACAAAAGACAACGCTAGTCAGGAACGAAGAGGTTTACAACCCAACCACGTTCATTTACAGGAGTCTTCAGGGTCAAGCTTTGGAGATTTATACTGAAATATTCCCCACCTGATTTACAATTTTGCCATGTGTCTACCTTCAATTTGTCCCAATTCATGCCCGTATGTTGGCTTTTGGCAGTACGTGAGTCAGACTTCATTCCATCTGAAATTATTGGAGACAACAAGTGATGGAAAAATTTGACATTTTCGATATAAGGTAGATGAGAATCTGTCAATACTAAATTTACGCATGAGTAACATAAATCTCTAACAGAAAGCAGAGATTTGAGTTTTTCCCATGGTAGGCTAACTACAAAAAATTGACCTGAAATTAAAAAATTGGGATGTTTGATTCTACTTCCACACTCGGTGTGTGTGTTTCTCAGAGTTAAGGCATTTGTTAACAGTGTAGGTCAAAAGGTTTAGTTGTTAAACCTTTTCTTATGTCAAAAGAAACCCTTCTACTCCAGCTAATGCAGACACTCGTAGGATGGTCTATAAACTGGAAACCAGTAATGGATTTTGTTGGAAAAATCTTTGCAACTCTGTAAAACATGAAAGCAAATAAATATTCCTATGTTATTTATTAATTACCGTTTCTTGTATTACACCTGGACTAACAGCTAGCAGACTCACAAAGAACGTTAAACAGGTGATCAGGAGCAGGGATGTGGTAAATTTGAATTAGACTTTGAATTGTGAAATTTAGTCGAGCTTCTTTCTGAGGAGGCTGTTAATCAAAACATTGGAATAACCTTATGATCTAGGCACCCAAAATATTACTGAGCATAGCAACTCTCCCAGAGAGAAAAGTTAATGAATTTTTGGCTAACATTCACAGTACCTAAATATATTTACTATGATTAATGACTTGTATCATCCTTCTTCAAGGAAATTATTGGAAGCGCTTCATTTTCAAAGATTGCATAAACTATGGCCCAGAAATATTTGAGAAAATTAGGATTTCAAGGCTCAATATTGTAAGCATGTATGGAATTTTATTGCCATGGACTAACTTCATTGGCACAAGAAAATATACTGAAGTTTGGTGGAAGGGCAACATGAGTGCCAGTGCTAATGTGTAATATCTAGACCTTGAGTAGAAAATATGTGTAATAATCTTAATATATTAAATGAAATTGTTACATGGGTAAAGATTAAAATGTGTGTTTGGGTACTCATAGTCTAAATAACTTGCAAGAAGCCCACAGATAGTTTCCATTTTGTGAAACTACAGTGACTTTTTTGTATTAGTTAATTTCCTTTTGGAATTCATGAAGTAGTTTAGTGGGTCAAAACCAAAGGTGCATAAACATTTATGAAAAGTAAAGAGATCAGTCTACCTTGAAAAAAGGGAGTGATCTCATTATCCCATTTCCTATGCAACTAAATCCTAAAATGTGTATTTTTGTTTTTCCAAAGGTGCAAATTTTTTTTTTTGTCTAGATAGAACAGTATGAATGATCACAATCAAATGTAATGAAATTCTTAATTTACATGTAATCCATGAAAAGATTTTTAAAAATGTTGTTCTCAGGCAATCTGTCCTAAGGATATGACAGCTGGGTGTTGCTTTTCTAAAATATAGCTTTTAATTTATACGGAAAAAGAAAAGAATCAATTCCTTAGTAAAGCTGGTGAAAAACTCATTTGTGAGTTGTGACACAAGACTTGAATAACTCTGTGTGTGAAACTACAGGAGGGGAAGCACTTGCTTTTTTTTTTCTTGCCTGCTTTATGGCTTGTAAATGATAAATGAAATTTAGTAGCAATGCCCTGCAGTAATATTTCAAATTATGTTACAGAATACACTGTAAAAAGTACTGACTTATAGCAAAGCCAAAGAAAAAGGCTCTATCTACTTTTTCTTTTTGGAAAAGTATGCTACATCAGAGCATTCCTCAACTGTGATTTAAATATTACAGGATGCTACAACAACTTGACTTCAGTGTGACCAAACGTGTATTTCAATAACTTTAAAAAATTTTGTCCGTTATTCATATTGACACTTAGGAATCAAGCAAAGCTAAATCTCGGTATTGAAGTAGAAATCTGGGTAGCTGTGGGTGCCCACAAAACAACTTGAAGAGGGGGCCTGAGCTGCACAGAGCCTGCGGCACTGCTGCCTAAGCCTCTCTCCTAGCGATGCTCACCCTCTCCCCGGCTGGAAAATCCACACCGGCACGTTTTTATGATGTTTTATTTTTGTCTGTTGTTGAACGACAAAAACCAAGGCGAGGAAGACATTGTCCTACAAACAGGGCCGTAGCTAGTGTCCTCTAAGCCCTTTAAAATGGGATCTTTTTGTCAGCTCGGGTGAGTGGCGACTCTTTAACATTCTGAACCTGTTGTGGCTGCCGGGGCAGTTCATCACTGGAGAATAGAAAAGGGCCCCTGGCATATCAAATAAAAAAAAAAAAAAGGGAGAGAAGGAGAGAAGAAAAAGAGACGAGGGGGAGGAAAGCGAGAGAAAGGCAAGTCCCGGGTGCACAGACAGTGCATTGTGTAAGCGGGGTTTAAAGAGCCTGCCGTTAGGTATATTTCATAATATGAAAAGACAGACCGGTTTTGGCCCCCTCGCCTGGTGGGATCAGTGCTGTCAGGGCCATTTATTTTCAATCCCCCGTGATTTCTGCATCCCCACAGCCCTTTTGCATAAAAATGAACCATAAAGGCAGTCAAAACACCTGCTTTACTGACAGGCCCGATTAAAGCTTTGATTTATCCTTCAAAGGAGGAGCTGGTCTGCTGTTCCCGGGGCCTGGCACTGGTGTGTGATTCATGGGGGGGAGCTCAAGGTCTCCTTTCTGCCCTCCCCAGCTTCAGCTGTGGGTGCCTTTTGTACCTGCCCATGAGCCAGGCTACCTCCGCAAAAAAAAAAAAAGAGAAGAACACCCTTTCAGAGAATGTCCACCCCAGCTGCAGGATAGGGTTTTCCCGTCCCTACCGGCGTGAGTTTCTGGGTCTGTCTCATTAAGTGACAGTAAATTACAGGACTAATTGCAGAGAGGCCCCCTGAAGCAAAGGGCTGCCTGTTTCAGAGGATTCAGCTCCGCTCCCACTGTGGGTTCTGCAAAGCGGCTTCACCCCGGGGCAAGAGACTGTGCCCCTCGCTCCCAATTTGTGCTTTCCCATCCCTAAAAGTGTCGACACTCAACATGGAAGTCTTATGCCATGTGGAAACCCTTTAATTGACTGTATTCCCCATGTATCCCTGCCCTCAACCTCAAAAAACCCCAGACCCAGGTTTTAAGACATTCTGACTCAAGTGCCTTGGGAGTATATTTGACTTCTGCACCATCATTGATCCGCTAAGCCGTTAAGCTGTTATAAAACCAGAGCATGGTATAAAAGAAGGCTGAGCAAACCATTCCCTGTGGATCAATGCTCAAATATTTCCCAAACTGTTTTGTTTTGTTTTTTACTGGAAAGCACCTGTTTACTGAAACTAAAACATATTGAGGAAAAAATATTGTTGTATTATAAATAAAACAGGGACAAACAGGATGATTACGTTGAAAGTCTTTGCTCTGAAACAATACTTGTTTTTGAAATGTTGAATAAGTTAATGCGTGATCTAACATAGTGAAAATGCAATGTGCTGTTTCATTTTGGTAAAAGCTGTATTTCGTTTGGCCAGGTGCAGCATTAAAAGAAACATGGGGAGAGATTGAAAGAGCCATTCGAAACTAAGTAAAACACACAGTAAGTTTCCTAGTATTTTTTTTTTAAAAAAAGCAATTTCTTTATTGACAAATTGCTGCATAAATGGAAACTGTAGCATTAATGTAATGATATCTTTTAGGGGGCTGGTTAGCTCAGTGGTTTGAGCGCGGTGCTGATGACAAGGACCAACACCGAGGTCGCGAGTTTGATTCCCGCTCGGTCCCCATGTGTTGCCTGATCTAGTCGAGAGGTGGCGTCCCTGCTCAAAACAGGGAGATTGGATTAAATGACCTCTAAGGTCCCTTCCAGCCCATGACATTCTAGGATTCTATAAATACTTTAAATGGCAGAAACAAACTATGGAAGATTAACATTTGGAGCTGAGCTAGCACTTGGCATAAGCTTACAGTGCAGACAGTTCTCCTCCCTGTATGGAATGTAAAGTAACAGCATAATTTAAATTCTGGTAGTGACCTTCAACAGATGTAAGAGGTGGCACTGCAGAGGCTATGGTGAAGTCACCTGTCTGCTTCCCGACGTTGTGTTCAGGTGTGAGGTAGGCGTGAGCCTATTCTTCTCTGGATGATTTGCTTGTGCAAGAAGGATGCGTGTGTGCAGGGTGGGTAGGACCTCACCAGCTGAGTGTTGTGCTAAGATGGCCTTGGGTTGTCTGTTTAACCATGAAAATTCAATTTGTGACCTTTAGGTGTCGGCAGGTACGATTCGATCAACCTGAATGCATACAAATCGAGAGCTCTCTTTGCAAAAGCAAAGACACATCCGAGGTCTGCAACGATATGTGTGTAGTTGTTACAATACAAAGTCATCAGAGATCAAAACTGGCAGCAGTTATTCACGTCAAAGAAATTTCATCCGGTGAGCAGCGGAAAGGTAAGGTACTAAAACATCTGCTTATTTCTTGTCTATCATTGCTTTTCTGTTTTTTCCTGTCTTGCCCTGTGCTATTTCCCTCTTCAGACTGGCTTGGGGCTTATATTTCTACATACAATATTTTTTTTTTTTTTTAAATAGGCAAAACTCTTATAGCTGATGCACTTTTAAATAGAGCAAAACTTATTAAAAAAAAAAAAATCTGAACCAATGCGTGATTTGTCTTTCTGCTTGGTCCTATTTAGCATGTCCCAGAGTCCAGCCTCATCACATTCATTATCCTTCTGTCCAGATTTTCCAGTGAGGATTTGCTGTACTTGAAAGTTAGAAGGAAGCAATCAACACTGTGTAACATAACAGGTTCTGAATGACTCAATTGCCTTATGAGAGATATTTAGAAAATTAGGCAAAATACTCATTTGACTTCCAGTGTGTCAAGCAGAAAGAAAAATTTTGTGTTATATGGGTTATTTTGGGTTATATGGGTAAAGGTTCTATATTGCTTCCACGTTATACGTTATCCAGCTTTTATTCAGAATATACCAAAGGATATCCTCTTTACTTTTGCATTGCACCTTGAGGGCTCTTACAGTGGTGCTATTTGTAAAGAAATATTAATGATCGTTACTAACTAGATAGCAAAAAAATAATTGTAGGTCTTAGTAAACTCTTTTAAAACAAAATGAAGGGAAAACTCCAGAGGTAAATCTTCCAAATAAATGCTTGGCAACCCTGAAACAGTTTTGCAGCCAAATCTCTTTAGCCTGAGGTAAGCACGGAAGGCAGCTCCCAGTGAAATTCTGGCAAATATCCACAGCTTAACTGTGGTTCAAAAAAAAAAAAGGAAGAGAAAATAGAAAAAAGCGCCATACCTGCTATTACAGATGATATATTGGTTTTAAGGTATTTTTCTGACAAAATGCTTAGTTTTACTTTTTAGAGCAGGTTTCTCTGTATCAAGCAAAATTGCTTTCTTATACAAACCAGAGCAGCTTTATGAATTTTAAATCACCCACAGCACATATAATAAACTTTGGATGTTAGGCACAACTGGTTTGAATGAAATATTTACTTCTCCTTTCAGTCTTTAAAATGTTACTTCGTCTAAAAGATATTTTAATAAATGCATAAAACATGTTCATCAAGATGCAAAATTAATAGAGTTCGTATTTATTTCTAGATAATTTTGCAATTGGTTTTGCCAAGGGTAATTTAGTTCAGATGCAATCTCTGTTTGTTGACTGAGGGCCTGCTCATTATATTTTATACGGTTTCACTGTATTTTCCATAACATGTATTTTTCATAGTGTAAAATTTTAATTTTAGCCTTATTACAAAGTAGTTCTATTTACTGAAGTATGCAGCATAGACTCATATGAAAAAGGACAAGAGCAACTTGCTGTGAGACAAGAAATGACCTGAGTAGCCTGTTCTCTTCCCAAGGATTTGGGTACATGCAAGTCCAAGTTACCTCAGGCAATGTCTGACTGGGCTCAGTACATCCTCTCTTGACAAGACCTTTCTTAAAACAAGCATCACCAGAGAGAAAAAAACTTAATCAAAAGATGCATATGGAAGCTACCTTTTACTGGTAAGTAGACACTGGTATTAAGATCTAAAAGTACTCTCCAGGATCAGATAGACCCTGTAGCTGCCAGCAAAGGAACTGGTGAAAACTGGACTAGCCAGGGTAAAGCTTGACTTGATAAGGGTTTATTGTTTAGCTTTGGTTTGTATGAAATGTTTTCCCTGTACATATACAAGGAGATTCACCTTTAGTATTTTTGCTTTTAGCATCATCAGTTGATTTTACTGCCGAAAGGTTGCAGTCAAAAAGAGAAAAGAGCATTAGAAAATGATTCAGAGCAACGTGCCCTTTTTGTCGTGCAGTGATTTGAGTCTACGTGATTCTAGTTTTAAAGCTTGAAGGGAACAGCAGCACATGTTCAATAATTCATGCTCTCTAATTAAACACTGATGGTTGTGCTTAGATGAATTTTGTTTTAAACAGAAGCATGTCCTTAATGTTTTCTGTAGCAACAAATTGTCAGAAAAGAAATGGTGTTTGTTTCCCACTTGGCTCAGAACATGGCAGTGGATTCAGTACAGGATTCGTCAATTCTTTTGATGGATTTTACTCATAGTCTTGGGAGACTTGCCACCGAAATCCGACTTTGTATTCCTATATCCTTTGTAAGATGCATACATCAAGGAAACAGGCACTGCATGTTCTCACCGCCCACCAATAGCTCATCTTCCTCTCCCTAGGATAGAAATGTAGTTTGAGTTAATTTCTGTGAGTCAAGAGAAGTTCGAAAGCACACTGCAAAGAAACCGGTGCTTTAGGTTAGCTAAACTCACATTTTGCTATTTTATGTCTCATTACACAAATGTGCTTCTAACATCCGTCTGTGATTTAAGTTGGCCATCTATCAGTACTTCAGGCTAGGGCATCGATCCTACTCTGCCTCTTTGTCTGCAGCCCATCTACCTTTTGCTAAGACTCACATCACCATTAGGCTTGTTCATCTTTTAGATGGCGGATGCCTAATGAATGCTTACAATTAATTACACCGTTGATTACTTGGGAGTGAGTTTTCTGCCTCTTGAGAAGATTGGATTAGAGGGGAAGTAAGACCTACTCCCTCCCAAAATGCAAAGTACAATACAGGTTTGGTGGCGGGGTGTGTCCTAATGAAAGCTGACCTTATGCAAAAATATGACAGCTGCATGTAGTGCTTAATGGATAGCTGGTCTGCTCTTACAATCAAAATTGTGTGCACAGCATTGTCTGTTGAGGCTGTATTTGCATAATGAATGTCCTTCTGTTGCCTTCAAAGATCATCACCCATGATTAGTCTGGAAGTGTTCCAGTGTTAAGGAAGGAAGACTGGCTGTGGGATTACCTAGGAGCAAATTTCAGCTTTCTGAAAGAACCATGGCTTGGTTTGTTGGGCTTATTTTGTATACACAATTGGTTTGTGGTCGCATTCGAGGCAGTTGTTTAAGTAAGAAGGTAGTGATCAAAGAGCACAGAAATATTGTGATACTACAGTGGCGGAATAGAACCTTTGTCATAACATAGCAAAAGATTGGCGTGCTGATTAGTATCTTTGCACGTGTTCTAAAGTTATGTTGTCAAAACTCCACCAGAAAATATTCTGTCTGGTGGAGTAATCAAGAACGGCACAACAAAAAATAGTTCCTATCAGTGAAAGCAAACGACAGGAATATATCTCTATTACTGAATATATCTCAAACCAATTTTTGCTTTCATATCTAGAAGGGTAACCCTGTTGTAGGAAATGCTACCACTGAGTACACAATACTTCTAAAAATTATTTTTCTGCCCTTTAGAAGTCTCACTTTTGTATTGCTCTGTATTTGCAAAGTGCCTCAAATTTAAAGTAGGACCTTTGAAGACGATGGAAAGGGATAGCCCATCTTGGGGGAATACTTACCTAAGGTAGGACTTATTTAAGGGTATATATCCTGACCATATCAAAGAGGATGAAGAGGCCTTTGGGACTTTTTCCTTTACACTTTGAATACAATTGGAGGGGGAAAAAAAAGGAAAAATCGTAAGAGAAAACTTTCCTTATAACAAATATTTATTTAGAAATGTAAGACTCTCTGGAAATATGGATGTTTTTCTTAGATGCTCTGTTTAATATTATCAAGTCAAACTCAAACAACGGTTCACCACTTGCACTTCACTTAAAATAATACTTTTTCTGTTTTCGTGCACACTTGAGAGTCTTCCAAGTTTTTTAGCTCACCAAATAAGAGGTATTATCTACTGCACTACAGAGAAGTTGTGTCTCACTAGCAAGAAATACAGTCTCCTTGTTGCAATAATTTCTCATGACAATATTTATTGCAACTTCCATCTGAATTTTTAAGCCCTAACATGGAATTTCTTTTTGTACTTGGCTGTATCTTGCAACAGCTGATGCATTGCTCATAACTCAATGAAATCATTGACATAAGTTCTTACATGTCAGAATGCTTTGATGAGCAGCTCATGTGAGACAGTCTACAGTTCACCTGGAATAGGAAAGAGGTGACATCAATTTGGCAAGGCCCTGGGCTACCCTGTACAAATATTTTGAATCTGACACTATGCAAAATGTCCCTAAAACACCAGTTTTGTGTTAGTAAAGCACAAGGAACAGAGATACAAAAGAAAAAAGTGTTTATTTTTGTGCTAATGTTATTAGGATCATGAAATAATAGGAAAATAAAAATATTTTTCCTTTTTTTAAAAAAAAGAGCAGTAGTTTCATTTTGACATCATCAGCTTCTGGCTCTGCGGTGTCATGTGGATATGTGGCAGCCTAAAGGATATTTTTACAGTAACACAGTGTTCTGAATAAGTTATTCGTGAACACACGAGCAACAAGCAAGTTCCGTTAGCTTCCCTTTTGATGGAGAAAACAACTGCAACAACTTATGCTATCCTTTAGCTTCCTATTCCTAACACTCTCAGACTAACCGCATATTTGAATGACTTTTCTGTTGTGGTAAATCCCAAACCAAACGCCATGTGGTTTAAACATTTTTAGTTAACGAACAGTGTCACTGAGGAAATGAAAAGGAGAAAGAATACAAGATTATTCCTCATGTTTTGTAAAAAAAGATCCTGAGGCATTGGGACATCTTTGTTAGGTTTTTTCCTCCCCTTTTTTTTTTTTAATTAGGGCTTGTATCTGCTGATTTGCCCAAGAAATGCATTTTAAAGGACAAGGTAAGTGAAAAGATATTAATAGTTAGTAGGTGACTAGTGGGTGGCAAAGCCATAAGGGTAGTAGAAAGTTGATTTAGAGTCAACATCTTTTTGAAAGTCCCAGAGGATGGGAATTCGTACTCAGCAGACTCGCTCTGTTTCCTCCTTTAAGGGTTGCTGTAAGGATGAAATAATGAAACAACAATCTATTTTCAAACTTAATGCTCCAGTACAAGCTTTCATAGCAGGCAAGGAAGCTCCCTTTGAGAAACATTCCTCATCTTTTTCCTATCCAGTAGTGGTGGAAAATAAATATCGGTGGTGGCAGAGTTTCTGTTTTATTTCAGGAAGGGGAATTCTGTTCTTTGCTGCAAATAAGTCTACAGATCATGGTGCAGAGCAAATATATGTTTGTTTTAATTTTTTGTCTTTCTGTATTCATCATTTTCAACAGAATGAGGCCTGAGTCTAACAGACCTAAATGGAATAAACCTTTCACTTGCAAAACTGTTTTCCTCATCTCTTCCACTGCACAGGAAACCCTTATTATGTGGCTTAATTAGAAACATATTTCTGAGATGGGAATGTACAAGACATAATGTTAGCCAGCTGAGGAACAGAGACAGACTTCTTTGGAAATCTACTATCTGATGAAACAACAAAGGTTTGGGAATGAATTATTCAAGACCATACCAAAACTACTCGGGAACCCTGATATGGGACTTTGGAAAAACAAGCCTGGAATCTGTTTAGTGAATTTCTCCAGCTTGGATCTCTTGAAGTCTGATGAGCTCCTTGCATGGGAGTAAGAGAGAAGCACATTGTTATGATCTTGGGAATGGGAGGACGGGATATTATCGTTAATGATGTGTCAGCATTTCCACCACTGATTTATATCTACAGGGGGGCTGGTATCACGCGTGCGTTGATTCTGCATGGATAGATCTACCATGAAACTTAAATTTAATTTATACGCTATCTACATTGCAAGACAAGCATATGAGAGAGTAACTGTGCCCGGACATTCCCCATGACAAGAAAAATACTCTAGTGTAGGTGTGTATGTGCACATGTATCTGATTTTTCAAGGAGAAATTCCAAATTTCTACGAAAAACGTGTGTTTATGTGAAAAACATTTTGTCAAAAATCTTTTATTAATGGGAAAAAAAGATATAGATATAACTCAGTTTCAAGGCAGACATAAATGAAAGCAGACATCTTCTCAAGGTCTAGATCACAATGAACATATATGACTCAGTTGTGGACCATAGACAAAAGAACTAACCAAATTTTTATTTGTCCATTATTTGTGTTAGTATGTACTAATAATTGCTTCAAAAAAGTCAATAGTTATTTTATGAAAAATCATATAGAATGTATGTAAACACAATTTAGAAACTTTGAATTAAGCATTTGAACTGTTTCTACTGCATAAACATTCCAAAAAGTTAAATGCGTATTTGATTTTAGTTGTTACCTACATTGTAAAAACAGGTCTAAAGTAATTTCAAGATCAGTATAATCACTCCTGAAAGAAGTAATTCAGCTTTCATCTCAAAACAAGTAACGTTGCTGTGTACAGAGGTATATTTTATCAGCAGTGATATTACCAATTCACAAATTATTCGCTTATAAACCTTGTCAAGTGCCAGAAGATCCTGGTTTGTTTGTGTTTCTTTTCATTTTTCCAGAAATTTCAAGCATTTACTCTGAGCTTCCGAGGCAACAGCAAGATGGAATTGTCACCACACAAAACCAGGATGCGGAAACTTAAAACAGGTCTGAGATCTCCCTAATCTCAACAGAACCAGGTTTAAGCCAATTTAAAGCACCTCAGACAAAGAATCTCACAAGACACCTACTGCTGGAGAGCGATGTGATCTCCCGTTCATCTTTTTCTGCCTTGCCAGGGTACAAGGAGAAAATCACTGCTGAAATAATTCAAGATGTTAACAGCCAAATAAATTTGGGTCTTGATCAGCTCAGAAGTAGCTGCAAGAGGCAATTAGGGCTGTGTTCCTCCAATAAGACCCAATTTCATAGTCATTTGGTCTCGCTGGCATTGCCATAGTTACTGCCTTCTTCTCATAGTATTGCTTACATATGTTCATCCTGGGGTTAATCATACATCTTCTCTTAAGATTTTCTTGTACACTTCTATGTATGCATTTAGACACCATGTAATGTAATTTTATAAGAGTAATGCATGCTATTGATTAGCATCTAGTGTTAAGAGAGCAATGCTTGTTTTCAGCTGCCAGAAGAACCACTTAGAAATATGTTGTTGTGATACACGAATGAGCCTGATCTAAACATCAGTGGTATACAGGAACTTCCTCAATGAATGAGGCTGTGATACATAGAGTTTGCCCTTTTTTTGTTGTTTTCTACACTGAATCAGTTGCTATTGATAAAAATGCCTGAGTGACTTAGAAATCTCTGTCCTACAGAAAGTCGTTATGGTCTGAGCTCTTCAGTCTCTTCTGAAAATGAGACATACTCTTCTAAGCAACTCAATCACTGAAGAAATTATTTTATGCCTACTAATTTCACAGACAATTTCATGGAAATGATAATTAGGTAGAGAAAACTTAATTACAAAATGTATGCTTTCATGTTAGAAAAAAATATACTAAATTAAGCCTGTTGTTACTGAGAAATAACACAGAAATTTCATTAAAATAGCTTGGGTTTGAATTAAGGGAGAGGATTAACTGTGCTCTAACTTTGGGTATTGTATTTAAAACACGGGCAAACATTTGACCCAGCTACCAATAGATATCGTAGCATTTACATTTGAATACTTCATTGTGTCAAAGTTGCAATTGTTGTATAGAGCACAACTGAAAGACTGAAAATTCTCAGTTTTACAATTCCCAAACTAATTTATGTCTGTAAAACCAATATTATAAATGCTGACTGGTTCAGTGTTATTTTTCCATGTCACTTAAAACCCTTGTTTCTTTTTTTCCAAAGGTGAATCACTTCAATAAATAAAAACCATACAGTTTACTAATCTAAAGGAAAAATTTGTTGTGAAACATACCGTGCTTGTCTTTTTGCTATTAAATTTTCTAAGCAAAAAACATTGTGAAATGCAGTTCTTGTTTATATTTTCCTTTTGTGGGGATGGGATTTTTTATTACTGGAGATGAGGAAATGAGAATTTCTGCTTATTTGGTATTCTGATTTTGAGACTCTAATAGTTTCATAGGAACTGTGAAATATATTAGTAGTTTTTCCATTAAATTTATGTTAGAGTAGATTTAGCCTGAAGGCAACTTTGACTCCTATAGCTGGTTTAAGTACCCTGGGAAGACCTCCTTTACGGGATGCGTATGAGACTGGCATAGAATTACAAAAAACATGAGTTATGGAGCTTTGTCTGGGAAAGTTCATACTGTGAAAAACAACTCCACTGAAAAACCAGCTGTAAATGCAAAGGAAAAACTTCTCTATCTAAGAGAAGTGTAATTAAAAAAGCCCTTAAGAGCCCAGATTAGGAAAGGTTGGTTTTAAAAACCAAATCTTTAGAAATTTTAGACTGAGAAGGCAAAGTAACTGCTGCTGAATCCTGCCAGAAGATCCCCTTTCGGTCTTGTTCTCATTCTCCCTTTTGTAACAATCTGTCTCACACTATATAAACCCAAGGAGATCAAGCTTTCAAATCTCTAGCCTACAAGGCTCCACTGATGTAAAGCACAGTGCATTCACAGTGCCCATATTCATGAAGACTAGGTTTGGGGGCTTTGTGTCAAACTGTGAATAAAACTACACCACATCACAACAACTTTAATAACTATTTTTATTTACATCATGAAACCGATTTGGCTACAGGACTGATGACATTCATGGCAGTGGATGAATTGCAGCTCAATTTCTCTGTGGTACTCAAGGCTCTAACAGTGTGGTCACTTGATGCAATCGTATGAGTAGTATGTGCTCCAGAACTGCCTTTGCTACGAGCCTTTTCAGGTACATATCCTTGTGTAAGCAAGCCACAAGGCTTACTACTGACTCAACAAGGATGTAGGAAAATCTGCCCTCAGCTCTTCCCTGCCTATTTTAAATGGCATCCACCATTCTCTATACTTACAGTGAAAATAGCCTGAATTGCTGTATGTCAAGTCGATATTCAACCTTAAAAGGCTCTTTCTGTATTGCATCAAGTGCACCCTGTTTTCAAATCAGTGGTGGACAGAGATCTCATTTTTTTGTCTTTTTTTTTTTTTTCTATCTGACCTTCGTTAGTTGCCAGGCAGTGAGTCCCACAGATTTTGATTAGAAATATAGCAAAAGGAAGGGTTATTCTTTATGGACTATGCTTTCCATAACTTAAATACTACACGAGCCACAACCAAGAGTTTTGTCATCTCTATTTCAGTTGCATGTAATTAAATGTTCCACCAGAAATCTCTGCAGTATTTCTCTAAATGATTCTCCCCAATTAGTGTAATGACTACTGGTTTTCTAGAAAGCAAAAATAAAAAAGAAGGAACCAAAGTGAAGCCACAAAGAAATAAATAAGCACAGGCCAAGCTATAATATTTGCCTGATGCGTATCAAACAATAGGAATAATTTTTACTTTGTTAAATAAATTCTCAATATAGCAGAGACAATCTCTGCAGTCCATATTGCTTTACTCAGCGTAGTGAAATATTACAACAAATAATGAAGGGAAGTTGATATACTGATGGCTTTTTATTCAAAGTTGCACCTGCGGACATATCCTCAACTATCTCAGCCCAATAAAACAAGACCAAACTAGAGGGATTTCCTAAAATAAGAATTTGACATTAATTTAATTGTGAACTCTGCAACTGACAGAAAGGTCATTGCTTACTACAAGTCAACAAAATCAGTTTATGATACAGATGCAAAAGTCCTGTGAACTAAACTAAACTACAAGAGGTATCTTACTCAGCAGAAGAGTAAGGCATCAGGTTTAAGCAAAGTGTTGTCCCTGTGGCAGAGCTAGATCAAAGCTTACCCACCGTGTGGCACTCCCTCCTCTGCCCTAGCCTATTTAGAGAAAACAGTATTGTTCCTTTTACACCAAGGCACTCTACCTAAGTCCTGCATGCCCTAAATAAACCTACCAAAACTTTTCTTTGTGTCCAGGGACAAAAACACATGCAACACACTATGGCAGTGCAATGAAAGAGCCCTTGGATCGTCCCTCCAAGTAGCTTCATGTAAATCTGAGCCCAGAGTACTATGATTCAGCCTAAACTCCAAGCTTTTATTACATACTGAACCTGGTGACATTGGGAAAAAAATTCAATGTCATATTCATCCACTGTGCATTGATAGAAACTGATAGGCATTCATTAATCTTGACAGCAAGCAGTGAATAACTAAAAGCTGTGTACAAAAAAAGTTGAATCGTTGCTGTACTTCAAATAGATACCATGCACAGATTGATAGATACATAGATTTTTCTTTCTGAAGAACAAAAAACACAACAACAAAAAGGTGGCTTACCCAAGAACTGCATGAGGGATGAATTGGTGACAGAAGCCAGCTTAAAGCAAAAAAACAAAACCCAACACATAACTTTGAAAGTTCCCATGTTTGTACATGTCAAATCCTGACATCTTTCCCTTGAAAGGCTGCTTCATTTTATAATACATCTATGCACAACATCTCTGCCCTTTTAGGAATACTGATTAGACATCTGAGAGTTAAAACAATAACTCTTGCAGCAGGACTGCAAATACTTTTCAGATTTTTTTTTTTACTTGTGAGAGGGAACGATAGGAAAACGCTTTTGAAGAAAAACTAAGTCAGGTGTGGAAACAAACTGAAATTTTGAATTTCTAAAGACAAAATTGCACCTGAGCGAAATCAATAAATAGGAATAGTGAAATCCTGCAGGGAGATGAGATAGTCCAGTGAGATAGCAGCAGTGCTGGGCGACAGCAAATCTTTGATCCTGCTCTTCTGCCAACTTCTCCTTTTGAAGAGCAATGTGGAAAGCACACTATCCTCAAACTTGAAGGCTTATTCTCCTCAAAAATGGCCAGAAATTACTTTTCCTTGCTCCATTTGCCGAACCGATGACACAAGATGTTTCTCATTTCTAATGGATTTATTTTCTGCCCTTGAACCCTTTGTGCTCTCATTCTGTAATTGGTCAAGTCACACTGAACTGAGACAGAGGTAGGTTCTAACACCCTCACAGAGCTGATTGTGTCAGGGGCGTGAGTCTGCTGGGAGATAAAAATGTAGCACGGTAGCCTCAGCAGTCTGTCCTCAAACAAAATGTGCTGTAAGCTACTGTACTGATGCTCTCACAAATAAAATAAAGAAGCAGAAGACCAGAGTATCTCTAACAAGTACAGGGGAGTCATAAGAGGCTGTATGTAGATAGAGAGCAATATATCTGTCTGTAGAGTTGTGAGACCTGTGGTGATTCGACCAGGGGTAATGGGTGGAAGCTGGAAGAGCATAGGTTTAGAGTAGATATAAGGAAGAAGTTCTTTTCCCTGAGGTTGGTGAGGCACTGGAACAGGTTGCCCAGGGAAGTTATGGATGCTTCATCCCTGGAAGTGTTCAAGGCCAGGTTGGATGGAGCCTTGAGCGACCTGATCTAGCGGGACATGTCCCTGCTGTGGCAGGGGGGTTGGAGCTAGATGATCTTTGAAGTGTCTTCCAACTGAAATCATTCTACCATTCTGTGATTCTTTGCCATGTTCGTGGCACAGTGAAGGTGTCACATGGCAACAACTCTCCTGAAAGCTCCAAAGATCTCTCTGCCTGTGCAGAAGGACACCGGGTCTCCGACCTGTGGAGTGGGAAGAACGTAATGCAGAGTGATCTGCAAGCCATCTGTGGGACTTCCGCCTATGGTCCAAGACAAGCTAATTAGTAACATGATACTACTTCTTCCCTTTGTTTCCAATTGGGAAAAAACAAAGGAATGAAAGGAATAAGTAATGTAAGGCATAAAGCTGGCCAGGCATCCAAAACCATAAACATATGCTGCACTACAATGCTGGGAAACATCCTCATTTAATACGCTGCTACATATTTTTATGCACTGTGGGTTTGGCCTATTTCTTATATACATACATACATATTTATAATTTTATTTCCCAGATATGGGGCTGTTGTAGCTGCCATGACCTCACCACACGGCTACAGCTCCCAAGTGTTTTACACAGTGACTATTGGTTTGACAAGCACATGAATATATCATGTCAAATAAAAGGGTTTACACGAGCCAACAGGCCTGCAGCTTGCCTGCAGCAATAGGCACACTCTTCTAGAGAGGTTAAGATTTGGGGAGGGACTCTTTCTCTCTGGAAAGATCTGGGCTGGAAGTAGTCTGGATTACTTCATTTAAGAATTATGTCTCCCAGGTACAGCTGAGATGAAAGTTAGTTGTAGCTAGACAGCATCCATCGATAATTTTGGGCTATGGGATGCACAGATTTAATTTAATTGCGTGTTCTTAATTGAGTTTGTATTTCTAATTATGGCTCTAAATTTTAATAGACATGTTTTCAATAACAAACTATCTTCTTTCCTGAAGAAAGATCTCTAAACTCTGCAAAAATCAGTACTCATTAATTTGACAATGAAGGATGTATAATGAAAGATAGCATTTCCATTTCATTATTATTATTTGCTCATCCTGAGACCTAATCTAGCCATCAAAGCTGCTACAGAACTTAATTTCTTTCATATAGATTTTTTTAATTAGACATGTACGACAGCTACAAAATTTGTGAGAAAAACATTTCTTTAAAATAAAATCCGTACTCTGTATTTGAAAGAAAAAATAAATAAATCAAGACTCAGAGGAATATTTTAATTTTATTATTCTTTTTAATTAAAACTATGTAATCTTTTTATAGTTTTCCAAAGCTGAGGAGATTAATATTTTGTGACTTATACTTTCGTGAAGAGTACTATTTTAAATAGTTTGTTATGAGTTGTACTGCTATCATTTTCAAGCATGTGGAAATAAAGATTGAGTCACCCAAATTCAACCAGATTTAACCATATCTGGCATTTCAAAGTGTCACTGCATTTTACAGATTTCACTGTGATTTCAGAAGAATGAGTGCTGAAATTTGTCATGATGGGCTTTGAAAAACAGTCACGAAAACAGGTACTTTACGTATTTACAGATGGCCTGTACTTGAATTATGTCACCTCAAAACCCTCGGTACTCCCAAGACTATTTGTCATAATGTATAAATGCTTCAGAAAGTTTTCCTAATAAAAATACAGGAATTTATTTACCTCCTGGGTATATCTTAGGAATTTATACATATATAAGATGTTACCAATATAACACTGTCTTTTTTTGGAAGAATTAAGTCATACACGATTTTTAAGGTATGATCTGATCTAATGGGAAGGGCTTTCTTCATGTTTTTTGTTTTCTTGTTCACACAATCTTCTGACTTGTAACTTCTTCACTTTGGATTTTAAAATTAAGAACCCTGCTGTTTCTTAAGAGATTGACAGGTAATTTTCCTGGTGCTCATTTTTGGTTAAAAGTTTGCTCAAATTAGGTTCCTCCAGGCACTCCTTGTGCTGTTGAACTCCACACCTGATTTCCTTTCACAGCTGCAAGGGGCAGGGTGTGAGGGCCACTAACAGGTGTTATTAGCCACTGACCAGCCTCACCTGGGACCCTACTCACCCCTCTGGCCATTGGCCACTGGAGACCTATTTAACCTCCAATTCTGCCCACAGCCTTCTCTCTGCTTTTCCAGGATGTTGGATGTTTGTTTTTTTGATCTTGCTTCATGTTTGCTGGAGGGTTGGTAGAACCTCCTCTTCACAGCTTCTGGAGAGAAACTGCCCTGTGCTTGTGGCCACCTGGAGGCAAGTTAGTGCTTTTCTCAATTTCCCTGCAGGAGACTCAGTTGCCGCTGCCTAGCTGCCTGGTTTGACATAAATGTGCTCAGTATGCTTAGAGTTTTTTAAGAGTAAGAGTAGGTTTTGGAAATGGGATGTTGAGTCTATAATCTTGCATGAGCGCAGCTGTAGGTGCCTTAAGTTGATGAAAGTCATTGAGTCTGTAATCTTGCATGAGTGCAGCTGTAGGTGCCTTAAGTTGATGAAAGTCGTTCAGCTAGCCATTCTCTGCTCTTCCCAGTGCCAGCATCTACAAGTATCAAATGCATCCAGAATACTGCTGTTAATGAGTATGTAATGATTTGAGTCATGGAGGAGTATAGTTACTTGTGAAATACAAAATTTAATATGGGACACCTGAGACTTTTTCTAGGTGAGAGGAAGAATGTATCCTTAGGAAATTTAGTGATGAATCGTACTATAGAATATCAGAATAAAAGAGACCTCAGGGATTATTTGGTTCAGATTTTCTTGGCAAAACCACGGTCTAGGTAAGAATGTAAAACTTGCTGTTGTTGAGGACTCCATCATTTCCCCAGGGAGTTTATTCTAATGGCTGATTGTCCTTATGAGAAACTTTTCTCTTGTGTCTAATTGATGTTTTCCAAGGAGTAAATTGTTTGCTTTACCCTTAGCCTTTCCTATGTGAATCCTTGTACAAAGGGAGTCTCCTTCTTCTTTGTAGCCACTCTTTAAATACAGGAACATGATGATAAGCTCTCCCCTAAGCCTTCTTTTCTCAGGGCTGAATGAACACAGTTCTCTCAGCCTTCCTTCATATGACAGGCTTCCCAGTCCTTTGATCATCTTTGTGGTCATTTTTTGCACCACTTCCAGCTTGTCCATGTCTCTCGTGCAAATATATAACGAAAAAAGGGCAAAGTTTAAATTAGCTATGTTTGAGAAAACTATAAAGTGGCAAAGAAGCCACTGATAACAGATGTAATGGACAGATAGGACTGTTGAAGAATATCTGCTACACTTCTTTTTGCTGTAAAGCACTGCAGGCTCACCAGGGACCATGAGACAAATCCTTTGGTGACCAAAGGGTTTTCAGGCTTTTGAGCCATGTTCCCAGCCCCAGTTGCTTCCTTCCTGTTGGGGGCTTGCGGTGGGAGCCAAGTGCCTTTGATCACACCAACCCACATGCTGACCTCCCACCAAGGCTCTGGTTCCCAGTATTCCCAGCTTCCCTGTACCACCCACCAGGACAGCCATTCACCCCGTGCTTCCTCACAAGCTTGGTACTGTACTGATACTACAGCCTTTCAAGTTACTGAAACTTGCAGCTCAGCACCCACCTACAATAGTGTAGTTGCCTTGCTCCTTCCCCTCAAAATCTGCTTTCTGTTTTCTTTCTCATTGTCATTCAGCTCACATTAGATGCTACTTAGAAAACCTTTCTCTAAAACCATATGGCCAATGTGAAAGTAGCCAGGCATGGCTGATGGAGATAGGGGTACTCTTCTCTTGTAAGATGGGAGAATGAAAACTGGGATGAATGAGATGAGACTTTTTTGTTTGTTTTCTTATCACACTGATATCAGTTGAGTTCCCCAAAAGTCTGAAATAAAAATATTTTTTTCTGCTGTGTTGGCTGGCTTGATTACTGGTAGACCAGGTAGCGAAGCACAGCAAAGAAGTAATTTTTCTGAGTTGTAGATACTGGAATAAAGGGTAAAAAAGATAAATACATATGCTATTACAACTGAGGAAACACATAATGAAAGATCACTTCTTAATGACTTGTAGATTTTAGAAGTTTGGGTGACATTTTATGTTTAGTGATGGTTTCTAGGCGTTTCCTCCTGAAGGGATGTGATAAGGGTTACATACGGACCTCTTAGCACTTCTAAAAATGGAATACCATTTGGATATCAAGTTAAAATTTTTATTGCCTGTAGTAAAACTCTTGGGAAGTAAAACATGCCTTCTAGATACTTTCACATCAGGGAATTCAGCTGTGTTCAAACCTTGATAAGTGAAATAAAATGTCTGCACAATGTAATAGTAATTCAACCTTGCAATTTCCCCCTTGGCATGCCTAACAATTAATATTGTATTTAACCTTCTGTGTGTTTTATGGTGTCAGGGTCAATTGAGTTTTAAATTATTTTTTCTGCTGCTTATTCCACCCTACATAAAACTCAAATACATTCATTTCTTCCAGTGGATTCTTGGATTATAACTAATTAGCATTAAACCCCAAAAAGACTGAAGGTTAAACTTTACAGTGAAAGATATAGTATGATACTTTTTTATCAATTATAGTATTATACATAACCGATAATGCATCTGTAGCCGTTCAGCCATTTGCAAGCCCTTTGGACTAACAGTTTTTGTGGCATTTTGAGTATTCTGCAAATACTAGAATTAGAAATCAGATATCCTTTTCTCTACACAGGTATTTATTTTCTTCTTGATATTGTGCTGGGGTATCAGCAGATGATCAAGATGAGATGAATGAACAACAAATATGTTTGAATTATGTGATTTGTTCTTGTGGGAGAGAGGCCCGATTCCTTTTCATGTAGGTGTGTTTATAGTAATCGGAGCACTGGCTAGGATGCTGCTTGCACACAAACACAGCATTTAGGACAACTAGAAACCACCTGAGAGATATTCAGATATAATAACTTGTGGTTTACCTCTCAATTTCATTGAGAAACCAGTATGAAAGGCATCACAAGGAAGCTATTTTTGGGATGGAATGTTTGGTCTATGAAGTTCTGGCCCTGTAAATACTCTTCTTGCTCAGTTCCCAGAGGAGGAATTAAATAGCAATCAGCAGATTTTTCTGTTTGCTGCCTGTGGCACTGGTAGCCAGCTTAACGTGCCAGCTTTGCCTATGCTTTGGTCTTCATAAGGAGCTAGTGGTAGAAGTCCTCTAAGCCTGAACTAATTCTGCTGGAGAACACACCTGGTTCTCTGTGTCACTGGCACAGTCTACAAAATACACAGGTCAGATTTCCCAATGATTCAGTTAGGGAGAGGAGTGGAAAGTAACTGTCAGCTTTGCTGAAGCCATCTGAGGAACCTCCCAGACTGCTTCTTCTTTGTCCTGCTCTTGTGGGGTTTCCCATGGGAAAAGGAAAAATCTAACTCGAAATCTGGGGGTAACATTTTTCATTAACTTCGCTGGTTTTTGTTATCTGGTAATTGATAATAAACACCTAATAAAAGTTATTCACATTCCTTCATGATTTCTGTGCCAAAGCAAAAAGAAACAGAAAACTTAATGGTCAGGGGATAGGATATAGCAAGAGGATTTTTTTTTTTTACATATAAACAAAGAGCGCTTCCATATAGGGATAAGAAGATTAAATTTCTTTAATAGCTGGGGAAAGGCTTCTTGCTTTAAATAACTGTAGAAAGTTCCTTTGTGGTGCAGCATTCCAGAGTGAGGCCACATAATCTCTCTGTGCATGTAAATTGCTGTGTGAATTATGTTCCAGTTATGAATTTAGAACTTAACTGTGACTGACTCTGAAGGGAGGAAAAATTCTCCCTCCACACAGCCATGGAAGAATTACCCAGATCTTAGTACTGGGACCTGAGTGTTGGCAATGTCAAACACTTGGATTCTTCTCAAAAGCAAACACAGGAGGAGAACTGGGGAGTTTATTTTGCCCTTCTGCATGTCAGCCCACGTACATGGAAATACATTGGATTCAAAAAAGCAGTACTGCGAAAAGTGGTGCCAAGTTTTTTCTCTTGGTCTTTCCAAAACAGTAAGACTCCTCAGGGGTACATGGTTTGGCCAAGCCAGTGCATGCTGTGTTTTCTTTTCCCCCTGTGTGTCTTGTGTTTCTCCAAAGGCAGGGTCTGAAGGGATGGTTTGTTACTTTGCAATTAGCAGTTTGTTAAATAATATTGTCATAACTGAAAGAGTCACTTGGTTTTCCTTTTTTCTGGGTGATAAACAACCTTTGTTATTGGAGTAGTCAGAATGTTAACTTGGCTCTTGTTTCTTTTAAGTATATGTAAACAAATACTTTAAGTATACGTAACACTTTAAGCATACATAAATAAAAACTTTTGTTTACATATACTTTTAAGTATACATAAACAAATAATTCAGCCTTCAGCAGTGTGGGCTACAGGTATTTAAGCCTCTGAACACCCAATTTCTAATATAATAAGAAAAAAAAATATATATATATGAAGAAATAAATTTACAAGGATGGAACTCTGTACTTCAAATGCAGAGCAGCAGAGGAGAATTTGGAAAGAAAAACCAAACTGCATTCAAATGAACATGAAAAGCACATCTGTGTATTTTATTATACTTTGAAAATAATCATGTGTTGCTGACGATGGGAACAAATCTACTGCCTCTTCCTGTTCAGAAGCAGCGTGTTCCCCTAAACCATCTGCTGCATCCTCTAAGCAGATCTACAAAGCACTTCTTGGAAAATCATGTGACAAATAGGAGAAACTAGATGTGGGCAAGGAAATTGACAAGCTGGAATTGAAAAAAATACAAAATGTTATTCCAAGTGTTACCTAAGATGAATAAATAGAAGACTGTAACTCACTACATCACTATTATTGAGATTTATAGCCTTATTATTTATAGTAATTAATATTAATTTTCTTATTTTCATAATAAGATGTATTCTTTTCTGTTATGGTCAGTTTAGTCCCTGTTACAGTCCTTTTGTGCAATGGCTTATACCATAATTTTCATATCCACTTTCAATATACATTACAAGATCCATTTGGAGAACCGCAAGTGTATTTATGAGCGTTTTTGCAAAGACTTATTGTAATTGGCTCTTACTGTGTGTGTGTTGTAGGAGGCAGTATATTGTGATTTCACATAATTTAAGTTATAATGAGGAGAAAAATGTCTATTGTTAAGACTCCAACTGCTCACTGTCTTCCTCCTTCTCCCTGAAATTGGAAAATAGCCCTTTTTATAAACTAGTTCATATAAACTGTTTCTGAGCAATATTTTCTTAGCTGTAGTCTGACTGTAAAGATCAAATACCAAGTGGGTGAAAGGTTATTCTAGATTTCTTTATCTAAGCCCATCGTTTGGCCCAAAAGAATGTAGTTTGGAGTTTTTATGTGTGTTATTCCATGTTTTTTCTGGGTCAGTTTGAGACCTGTCCTGCAGAAAGAGTCACTGGAAGTTCTGTTAACTTAAGTGGAAGAAGGATTTAGCCCTAAATATAAAAGCTTTTCTCTGTTTGCAGGGTTTTGCAGCGATACATTATCATTCAGTTCAGCTCAGCTCTGGCATATGCAGGTCAATTCAGGATATTTTCATGCTTGGGACCAGATGGAAAATGTCTTTTGCAATCAACAAAAAGCTTGCATTGTTGACACTTGAATTTTTTTTTTTTACAACTGTAACTAACTTGCTTTCTACGAAATTTAACAGTGTCCAAAAATGATTACAAATACTTTGCAATGAGATTACTTGCATGGTTCAGAGAGTATGCAGTGTCACAGAAATTCACTTTATTTTGGTATGCTCAGATTCAGCTTGAACCAAATCTGTGTCTTGGAAAGCTTAACTGACATGTTATTTGGCTTCTATGTGGAGTAAAACTTTATGGTTGCTCAGTCCATTAATGAATCTATCTGAACCCCCTAACTGTATTTTGGTAACCAGATTTCTCTCACAAACTCCTCCCTTCTTCCCAATAATTATTGTTGGGTTACATGACAAAAGGCTTCAGTCGCATGGGTGGGACAACCCTCATAACATTTGCAAATGGATGAACACCCTAATATGCTTCCCTGAGGTTGTCCCAGGAGCTCGGTCACCCCTGTGGTCTGGGGGCAGCCTTGCCTCCATGGGGATTCAGCATCTCCTTGGCACAATTTCTCTGTTGCGTCTGAGATTGCAAAAGGTTGCTGTGGGAGATGGGCACTGGGACAGAATGTAGATCTACATTTGATATTTGAGAAGTGAGGTTTTGTTTGTATGGAGCACTTAGTTGGGTCTGAAATGCATGCCTAGACTGCCAGATGACTGGCTGTACAACATTGTGAGTCTCTAAACATTTACACCTATTTCTTCTATGCCTTCTTCTCATTGTTTTTCCTCCTGTGACTTGGAGTAGAGGAAAAAATTCCTCTCAAACTTGGAGTTTATCTTTAGTAAATAATTGCTGAATGTGAAATGGATGGGTTGATGCTCTGTCCTGTAGCTCTGCCTCTAAAGCTACCAGGAGCTCCTTGACTACTCCTTTGCCAAATAAAGTATCTTGCAAGACCGAGGAAAATAACTGGTTGCTTTGCTGGACTCTTCACTTGAATAAACATCAGAGATGTGTCCAGATAGTAGAACTAATGCAAGAAATACTTTAACAAAAAGAAAAAAGGTGAGATGGTGGTACAAAGGGAATGACTTATACACTATTTTGAGATTTGCATGTGGAAATCTTAAACTGGCAGTTCTTAAATGTTGAAAAACACCCGGAGATTCTTGTGAAGAGAGATCATTGAGAAATCCTTCCAGAAACACAGCGGGTTTGATTCTGTGCCTTTTATTTTATTCTTACCACTGGCTGTGCTATTCTACAACCCAAGCCCAAATCACCTGCCTCATTTCCAGGGTGAAAAGAACTTCTTGTCCCATCCTGACATGGGAGACCTTACAGGGGTGATCTTCCCCTTATGCTCCTCTTTGGGCAGCCTGTTGATCACGGCCTTTGCTCAAGCTTTCAGGTGGCGAGTGCAAGTTCTGGAGGTTATCTGATAAAATTCTATATACTGCTGCCTGCTTTCTCTGTAAACACTTGCTTACTTAGCTGAATATTAACACTGCAGGCTTGGGAGCATTTTTTCTGTGTCCTAGAATTTAGTATTAGGTGAGCATTTGTAACCTAATATATTGAGTCATTGTTTTCATCCTTGATCTTTAACATATTTTCAATTAGTAATACTGAATAGATCTATGCTTTAGAAAGGGTAAAGTAAGTTTAAAACAACTTCTCATAGAATTGAAGGATGAGAATGATCAAGTAATTGCAAAACCCTGTTTTCCTTTGTTTGCAGAAATTGTCAAAGAACTAATTTCCACCCTGTCAGGTTTGTTTCCAGAGCAGCCAACATGGGCTCTGCAGTTGAGGCTATGCATTTTAAGCTCTTCACAACCAGTTCTTGATAGAAACATAACTTCAAATGGAAATTAAAAAATGTGAGTTTTCTACCTAGGAGAAATTGTGAACTTGTCATAATGTAAAAATAAATGAAAAATGGGGCATAGTGCATAACTGAATACAGGAGTTGAAACACTTTTAAAAGCATTGATCAAGTTTACAGGAGTTTATATGCCAATCTTTAAAAGCAAGATGCATAAGATATGAAGTATTTGATGTTACAAGAAGAAATGGAGGGTTCAGAAAGCTGATTTTAAACATCCAGTGGTGGAAGAAGTAACCCGTTCCTGCTGTGCCTGCAGCTTGTGTCTTGGCTTGCTCTTGGAGTGTTGCAGTGCTCCTCTTCGAACGACGCAGGTGACATCAGAGCGGAGTTTCTGTGATTTGTCACAAGTAATTCTGCTTGTTCCAACAGACTAAAAATACCTACTTAGCTGCTATTTGATTTGTAATTTACATGGCTTGAGACTTTATTATTAGCTTTTAAGTCTGATGGCTCTTGAATTTTATTTACATTGAACAAGAAAGGTTGTCTTCATTCAAGGAAATATTTGAGTTATAGGTATTCGGTCTTATTTTCTAAAGTAAAAGGAAGTGATGAAGTTGGAAGATGAAATGTAGTTAGTGAGATGTCTCTGAATTGCTGAATTGGACGTTGTGATAACAGTGTGCTTTGTGTTGATCCTTGGTATATATTTTAGATTATAATCTGGAGATTTTTTTTTATTGGAGGAAAACATCTTCAGTAGTGAGTGGAGGTCAAATATGAGTCAAAATATTTTAATAATTTACATTGAGTTTCTTGAAAGTGTGTTTATGCCTAAGGCTTTTCATTCAGAGGACCCTCACGGATGACTCTACCCTGAAAATAGACTATACCCAACAGATGCAGTGGTATTAATGTTGCCTCTTTGTTATTGTTGTGTGGTTTTCAATCTATTCAGAGGAGAATGCCTTAAATTATGAGTGGATTTGGAGTCCTCAGTCAAGGAAAAAACATTTTTAACTGTCCTCAGAAATTTACTTTAGAAGACAAAAGGAATAATAGACTTCATTTGCAGTGAAGTTTTTTTGATGGTTCCCTAGATAAGATGTGAAATATTTATACAGCAAAATTCTTCTTTCTCTGGCAATAAGTTTTCCTTCTGTACGTCCATGTGTGCACTCACGCGATATCTTTTCAGTGCTGATCCCCAAGCCAGCACTAACCTGAGATGATGTTTCCACAGGACACAACACTGTGCCATGAAGATATTAGGCTGATCTCTCAAAGCTGTGTAAAGCCAAAGTTAAAAATTTCAGACTCTAAATAGGAGTCAACAGCTTGGATGTTGTACAGCTCTGTCTTAATGTGCCATGATCCTGGTTTGAGGGGTAGAGCATTGGTCTTTGCAGAACACAAAGCTGTGTGTTATAGTCTAGAGCTATGTATGCAAATTTTTATCAGAGGTGAAAAGTAACCAAAAGAATAGACACTGATGTAATTAAAGAAGTTTGAGATTAAGCTGAAAAATAGAAACTTTTCAATAAAGGGGACAAAACCAAACCCAATGCACAAGTACCTTTTTTGGTAGGCTTTTTTTTTAAAAAAAAAAAAGGAGAATAATCTTAGTTTTATGTTTTGGTGTATTTGTTAGCGGGTTTTGATGTATTTATTCCCCTATTCCCCCCCCTCAATATGCTGCTGTTATGGAAGTCTTCTCTCATGATTCTTTGAAAATTGGAAAGTGGTCAACAACTGTTCTGTTGCTTGAGGCAGGTGAGAGTAGAAACAGCTCTTACTGTCCACTCTTGGTAACAAAATTCCCTACATCTTTGAAGCTCAGATAAAATGCCATAATTTCCTGTAATTCTATCAAACTAGTTATTCTTTTTTCCTGAGCCAAGAATGTTTTTATAGAGGATAGGAAAGTACATATTTTGTAAATTGACATTAAGCATATAAGCAACATAAGAGTTGGTTACTAAGATTTTATTTTTGGTTTGGAAATGAGAATTTATTTCACAAATGTTAAACTTATTACTGGAGGTTTTATACTAATCTCAAATTCTTTTTTATTTTGGCCCAAATATATGTCACAGAATGAAGGATTACTTAATATGTAATCTTTTTCAGATATTTGTAGTACCCTTTATAGCTTGCACTAATGTTTGCTTTCATACTGTGCTATGCAATAATAACTAAATTGCTAAGTTTAAAAACAAGCTTTTGCAATAGTTTCCTCTTCCCTATGGCAAACACTTGGTACTAGAAATTTGAAAATATGTAATTAAAAAGCTTACTTTGCATCCTATTTTGCTTTTTTAATCTAGCTAAAGTCTCTTTTTGTCCTGATGTAGTGTATGAAAGTGGGTGTATGTTTTGGGGTGGTAAAACTCTCTCCATAAGGCGTTGTTGGGAGAGGCTGCAGTTGAGTGTTTTTCACCAACTCTCTGGGTCCAATCATTCCAGCTGGTTTAGGATTGCTAGATGAGCTGGATGGAGTTTGAGTCATTGTAGCTGTCAGATAAACTGCTCGGGGAAGAAGGGCTTGAAGGGTGGAAGCCGAAAGGCTATTGTTGCTCTGGAGCCTTGCCTCCGTGTCATGGTGTTGCCTTCGGAGAGTGTTGGAACTCTTCCAGAAGCAGAACAGTGCAACAGCTGGTCCCAATTACCCGAGCTACAGTGTGTCTGCATGCACAAATGGCCAGCTTTTCTAATTTGGCTCTGTGGTTTAATGAATTAGTTGTTTAATGATTTGACAGGAATGCGAGTGTTGTGTTTAGCCGCTTGCTTCTGTTAAGTCTTATCTTTGGGGCTGTGTTCATACAGTCCTGCCGTGATTATGGGTTCCTATTGTAATTCACGGAGTTGAGAAAGCAAAATACATGGGCAACACACAGCATATAGTTTTGTGGGTTTGGGGGTTTTTTTATTATACTTTAAGGGATCTGAAAATTGGGAATCTGTCACTTTCTAAGTTCTTTACTAAAATGAGTTACCACTCAATACAGCTAGGAATACAGAAATTCAAATATACTTTTTTTTTTCCTGACTTGCAGAAATTAGAATAAGAAAAACTCTCAAAGACATACCTACTTTATTCCCACTCTTACACATGCACTTACTTCAGGGGTTATATTTCCAGGGACTTTCAGATGAGCTGTAGTAATGTCTACCTGTATGATTAAGCATAAACAGGAGCTTACTCAGTGCAAACAAGCTTAGGAAGATGCACAACTGTCACGCTGGGCTAAGGAAGCATTAACATCTGCACAAATGAGAAAGGTGCACAAGCTATGAGCACAAAAAATAAAGCCACAAGAAATGGTCCCAAATATATGGCATTTTAGAATATTCACCTCTTCCTTGTCAACACTTGCCTTGTAATAAATCATGGAGAGGTGGTGGTTACCAAGCAACCAAAACCTGGTAATTTATTGTGCAAGATCATGAATTCCAGCTGAGTTATAAGGATGAGTAGGAATGAAATCATGTACCACAGGGGAAGAGGGGGAAATAATGTTTAGACATGAGACTCTTTTTTTTAAATGTCAAGGTAGTATGAAAGGAAACAGCCAATTCACATTCCTTCTGCCCTGTGTTGTAATGAAAACGTTGTGCTTTTTCTGTGGAGGTCCCAGTGGGTCTCGGATGTAATAGATGCAGATTACAGAAGGTTTTAAGGTAATTGAAAGTATGGTGGGGGAATGTATCTCTACTTGTTCCATGTCTTCTGTAGAAGTGAGCCTGTGGTGAGACTGTGGGTGGGTTTTTGTTCCTCCAGTATAAAAAAAAAACAGTTGCCAGCTGTGGCTAAACAGGACATTTAATGATGATAAAGAGATTTGATCTCGTTTACTGACCAGGGACTTGGCCTGTAGGATTACCCAATTCACCTGAATCAAGGGGGTTTGCAAATGAAAGATTGGAGTAGCTGTATAACATGACATCTTGACAGTTTTGTGATGTGTAGTTCTTGTGTCAAAACTCACAAAAATCACTGAAGGTGCAACAAGCTTGAATTTAGCTTCACTTTAGAGGCATGAGGCAAGATGTTGTGCAGTGTGAAAGTTGGATCAGATGGAAGCTATGAGCTGGAAGCACAGAAACTTCAACAGTAAACTGACTAATAAGAGCACGTTACTATCCAAAAATAACTGAGAACAGGTTGCAACAAGGAAGAAAATTATTTAATCAGCAGTAAAGTATCTGTTTCTCTAAAGAAAAAGAAAATATTTAAATACAGTCTCTCTAAATATGTCACACCATAATAATAAACAGTACTTAGCCAGCAGTAAAAATGAGCAAGTATTTCTCATAACAGACTTGGAATAAAGTGGGGGGTTTTTTCTTTATTTTCAGTATTGCCAGTTAATATCAAATTCCTTTCAACTTCCTGTATTGCCCAGTGGAAAACTAGCATTGATCACTTACCTCAAAATAACTCTAGATCTATTTTCTGCAAGTTGCAGTACTTATCAGAGTATTTGCTCCTAACTCATCCGGTATCTGAGCTTTTTCTGTGATTTAAACCTGTATTTTCAAGCAACTTGTGAGTCCGTGCTGCAAGCTTGGCAGCAGGCAAGGCATGTTAAAAGAAATGGCACTAAATGCTATGAGATAACTTCACTGCTTGTCTTGAAGAAACGGGGAGTTTCCATGGCAGCAGGGGTATATCAGGGTTAAAAAGGAATTATGGTCTGTAATGCTGTCTACTGAGCTGCAGAAATAACTGCACGCAGTATGCAAATGCAAAGAATTGGCAGTGGACTTTTCCTCAATCTGAGCTAAAGCTCTCCTTGAAGGAAATGATTTTCGAGTGTTACCCATAAAGATTGCAGCAATTATTGGGTGAAGGTAATGTCTATCAGGAGACACGCAATGCGTTGCCGTACCAGAGGTTGTAAGTTCTTTGCCCAAGATCAAAAGACTTTGGTTGTTGTGGCATTGGGAAGCTCATGAGATGTGCTTTTGAGCTTTCTTTATAGGTTCACCTCCTGGATAAAAATGCAAATTATTTCCTTTCCAGAGTTTGCATTTTATTAACGTTATTGACAAAGATTAGCAGAGAATGTCTGATGTGTAGCATTATCCATACTAAAAAAAAAGAGATTTATCAGAGCACGGAAAGTAACGTTGGAACTGATGTTCTATGTAAGATTTGATAGAAGTTAGAGCTGTAAACTGGAGGTCAAATAGTATTGTGTCAGAGTAACTGACCTTAAAAAAGAGACATAAATTGCAACTTAATTAATACTATTGGTGAGGGTCTATATTCCTTTTGGGCTAGACAAAAATCTCATTTTGAAGTGCCACATCAGAGAAATTTCTAGGGAAATTAAAAATAATTAATTAGAACAACATGCGAAGGAATGGGAAACATTTGCTTGAGAACAAAGAATTTGTTTGAAGAAAAACACAATTTTCAAGCAACTGTTTGTTCTTAGAAAGGAATGGAAAAATATTTTGAACATGTGAGGTTTATTGTGGAACTTGGAAAAGTTATTTTTTATGCAATTCTAATTGGGCTACTTGCCACTGACTTCAAAGGAGGTTGCATTGACCACAGTTTGATCCAAAATCTGCTCAGAGAATCTAAATATTTGACTAGTACGCAGAACACTTCTCTCCTGTGGATCTACCGTAAGCATAAAGTTAACTTATGTAAAATGCCCTCTTTTCAGTTTTGCTAGCTCTTGCTTAAATACGTATTAACTAAAGCTGACTGTAAGGAAAACTTGATGAAATTGCATATCATATAGCCATGAATACAAGGGGATCTAATCATGATTACCCAGATAAGCAGTTTAAATTCAGTTGTTATTGCTATAATTCAATCTTACATGGACTATTTCCTTGGGAAGAATTCAGATTAGGCTGCAAGGATGTTATTGGAAAAAAGTTGCTCAAACTTTCATTATGTGCAACAATTTTTCCCATAATTAGAAAATATTTATAATTATAGGATTTTTTTGCAGTGTAGTACAATTAACATTGCTTTTTAAAGCTAGAGATTTTACATAGGTGCACACAGAGATATACTGCATAAAATTAGATCCAAAAAAAGTCATAGGCTTAAGAGTGAATTATTTCTTTCTGTTCTTCCGAGGAAGTTTTAGTACTCCTAAGTAATAATTTGTAAATTGCTAGTTGAAGATACTTAGGCAATTAAAGCCAAACAAAATACCACTGGAAAAGCCTAATATTGCAATATACGTGAAAGCACAAGGATAAATTTTATGCCAAATTAAGACTTCATTATGCACCGCAAGACTTACGAAAATGTTTTCTGAGCTGTCATGTGTCTTCTCAGGTGTGGCTGCCGATCTTTAGCTGGGCAAATGACAGACTTCTAATTTTCCAATGACTTGAAAAAGTAAAAGCTTTGGGGTTTGTTTGTCTTTTGTTTGTTGGTTTTTTAAAAAAAAAAAAATAAAACCAAAACAAACCCACAAACAATAGACTTGACTTGCTAGGAGATCTAATGTCTTCTGGGAAATGTCACCAGTCCACAGGACTAGCTGGTTAAGAGCATAAAATCTTACCAGATAAATCCTTTACATTTTATGCTACGTGATATCATATCCATTTTCAGATCTGTTAAACCAAATGTGCCACCCATTCCGTTAGCTACTACCCAGGTAACAGAAAAGAACTTGCCTCCCCAGGTAATACCCAGACAAAATTTCACTGTTCTCTGAGAAAGTAAATTAAATTTGCCACTACTCTAGCAGCATCTTGGCTTCCAAGGAGATGATTAGTGCACCAAATTTGAACATGTCATGCATTTATTTCTGGGTGAATAGTGATACCTGTGTCAGCAGTAACACTGCTGCAGCAGACAGCCTCATATCTCAGGAAAACTGGGAAACCAAGACTGCACAGCACTTTTCTCGACAAATTCTACTAAATGTGCAAGTAAGAATACAGCCTGCTTTTCTCTGTAATGTGTGTGCGTGTCCCAAAATATAGCTCTGGCAAAGGAGCAAGTACTAAATGATAACTCCTTACCTGTATGAACTCTAATTTCCTTACCTTCAGTATAACTATGACAATTTGTGAAGTATGACCATGTTCGTGTATGTATCTGTATGTATATATATTTTATCACGTGCTGCAAGCCTAACAAGGTTTAAGACTTACCAGGCTGCTTGGTTTTGTTTGGTTTTCCAGTTCATCAAGATAAAATTTTAAATATGTCACTTGTAACACTTTTTCCTATGCTGTGTTGTCTGGAACTAATTATCCTTGTATTTCTGAGATGCTTTATGATAAAATAGGTAGACATGTGATACTGCAGGAACTTTCCTGTGCTTTATTTCTAGCTAAATACATACTACTTGTGAGATAGTATGGCTGAGTTAACTTTGCACATCTTACTTGAGGAAAGAAAACCTACCCAGAAGGTTCTTGGGGTTTATATAGCATTTGAAGAGTCTTCACTGGTGGTGGTGTGTGTGTGCACATGGAATTGCTTTTTTAACTAAGACATACAGGAATTATGTTAATTTGCAGTAATGACTCAGAGAAACATTCTCTGATTTTGCCTTCAGGAGTTAAGCAGTTAAAAGTTAAGTTCTGGGCACCATGGTCTAATGGGGGATGTTCCTGCCCATGATGGGGGGGTTGGAACTAGATGATCGTTAAGGTCCGTTCCAACATTGAAAATTCTATGGTTTTAAAACTGATTGCAAAACTCAACAGAAATTTTGTGAGGATGTTTGGTATCTGGCCCCCAAAATACAGAAGCATTATCTTCCTTCTCCTCTTCCCCTGAAGGTTCTCTGGATTCCTTTACATCTACAGGTAAGTGTAGAGTTAACTGGTTCCCTTCTGAGGACCTTTTATGGCAGCATTTTTCCAAAGCAGGATACCTGGAGGTTCACTGGCCATACCAGGCTGGAGTAACAAATTTCTCTTTGGTTGGTGGAACACCACTTTGCAAGGAGCTGGAACAAAACCAGGTGCTCTGAGCCCCCTCTGCATTCCAGAGATTCTGAGGCACTCCAGGAGCTGTGTTATTTCTCAAGGGCAGGAAATAGGATCATATTACACCTTCTGAGTCTAGGTAGATGTGCTAGGCATCAACCTGGGATGCCTGGGCTAAGGTTAGAGGGAGCCTTGCCTGAGAGCAGAGCACATCTGCCCTTCTGTTTAGATGTTACTGCAGATTTCTGTGGTTTTTTTCTGCCTTAGATTTAGCCCCAGCAACTGCTGACTTTGCTATCATCAGATTGTTGTCACAGCATTTCAAAAGATCCTTAATATCCTCAAAAACTATTGGCCTGTGGTGTTTCTTCTGTAGTCCCTAACTGTGGTCTGATTTATCTGGTGGATGAGATTTGCACATCCATTGACACTGTCCTTCACCTGCCTCTTGTATCTAGGGACAGCCTACCTTCCTCAAATTAAATGCACTCGCTTCGCCCTGCACTTAACTTCTGTGAATTCTTTTAACAGCTAACAATTTCTATTAAAAATAGCCAATGTTAAGCCTCCTGGTATATTTCTAGAATTCCCAGTGAGTCACCTTTCTACAGTCTATGTAGACTGAACTTCAATTTTTTTCAGATTTATAAACTAATCCCTGCTGA
>NW_009694907.1:45200-76900 GCF_000703405.1 Apaloderma vittatum
GTTTTGATGTAAAACAGATATTACACATTTCAAAATTCATTTCTGCCACTCGTATCAATTTTTGGAATATTTGAATGTTCAGGGAAGTTTTCTGGCACTCATTTTCTCAGATGTGGTGAATTTGAGGCTCATCAGTTATAATATTGCCACTACAGTATAACATGAAGTACAGTATTGTTTCTAACAGGTCTTCTTCAGGGCCATGAGCAGAAAAAAAAAATCTGGGCAAGAATCCGAAAATGCCTGTTACAGCTAGGACTATGTGTCTATAAGTTGTTGGTTTGTGCCAGTGTGATGACATTACCGCACATAAAATGGCTTAATCTATATCTGGTTAATTTTACTTAGAGTTAAGTTTCTTACAGCTCAGAACTGAAATGTTTCATGTTAAGATGTATGACTGCTCTAGAGCTGCTGCCTGACAACACAGATTCAGAGCCCAAACTACTATTTATTCTAATTCTTTCACCTGTAATCAACACAAAACTCCACATAATGGATATGAGCAGTTACATTTAACAAAGCAAACTGAAATATTAAATGTTTGAATGTCAGATGCTCACAACAAATCTTTGTTTGCAGTCCAAAGATTGGGAGAAAAAAAAATGCCCACAGCTGAATTCAAGTAACTTGAAAAATGTTGCAAAACATTCCACTAACAAAATGAGGCTTTTGGTTTCAATCTTACGCATTAATGTGTTTGTATGAAGCAAGACAAAATGCACCTTAACATACCTTTAAAAAGCAGCATGAACACTTAGAATCAAAATTATGAATCCCATGTAAATTTTTCTAATTCTATAAGCGTAAAATTTTGAGTGTATCCAAATAATTTGTAGAATATACCCTGGTTTTAATTTATCTAAATACAAGGTCTGTTTCATAAACAAAGATAATGAAAATGCCCTTTTAATTAATCTGTTAGAATCCGCATGTTTATTCCACACTAACTTTCTTTATTTGTCAACCTCACACATGACAAATGACCCCTCCTGTGCTGTGTCTGCTTAATGTCAAAGCTATAGGGAGAAATGTTTATAACATGAGCTGCATTCTTTCACTGAGGGCTGGCAATTAGCACTGCAACTGGAATCAGAAGACTTGAAAATGTCTTTCATTACTACCTGTCTGGGTAGCAGGGAGGAAATCAAATTTTCTATTCTTGTCACATCGAGTTGCAGGCTATTCTAGAAGCGGATCTTGTTCCGGTTATAGTGAGTAAGATTATATAAAAGCTGCTGATTTGTTTTCAGAAGAATTGTTACAATCCTTGAGAGAAATATCTGGGAGTAATAGAATTTTAGTAGAAATGAATCTCTTACTAGCTAGGAAGAAATTGTTACAGCGAGATAGACCTGAAGTGTCTTATTTGTAATTTCAAGGATGGTAGGTGAAATTATGACTAAAAGGAGGGAAAAATATATTACAAGGAAGTTTTTCTAGTCTGAAACTGAGCCCTCCTGTGATTTGCCCCATCTTATTCCTTTGCTGATAGTTGACATCAAGTGACTGTTCGGCCAGGCTATGAGCTCTATTTTAAATCACTTCACGCTGAAGTCTCAGTCTAGCTTACCTAATCCATACAATGAGGAAGAAGTTGGGTATTTCATGCTTTCCTGTTACAGCTTGATAGAGAGCATTTTACTGTATGTTTTGAAATCTGAAGACTTGAGGCATTATGAAGATTTTTTTTTTTTTTTAAAAAAGGCCTGCTTGGGTGTCATTTGGATGAACCACTTGGGCTCATCACATCAGATTATTGGAAAAATGTTGAATCTGCTTTCTCTTGACTTTAATGTCTTTTTTTTTTCCTGTCTCTGATCAAAGAAGAAGTCGTGCTATCAAAAGGAACATTAGTCTATATTGCAAAGACTGGTGTGGGTTTTTCCTGTTTGATCAGCACATGAAAAAAAGTTGATTCAATCAGAAAAATGATGTGTCTTTTGGGTTTACACTAGTAACCTTGGCACTTTGGGTGTTAAAACCACAGCTCTAATGCAAAGGAGATGTAGTGGTGACAAGATGTATTAACATGTCTGCGATAGGTCAAGAGATGGTCTACCTCTCCATCAAAATATTTCCAATTTTAACTAATGAGAAAGTGTTTTTTCTGCATATAAACTCTAAAATGGTGTTTTGTGTGTTTGTTCCTAAATAATGGTCCTCACTTCTGCTGTAGAATAAACGTAAAGAAAAGTACAAGTTAACCTCTCTGCTCTTGAAAAATTGGCATTTCCCAAATGCTCTCACTTATGTACTTTTGTATAGAACAAAACAGGAAATGAGGGAAGGTATCTGCAAATGTGGCAGGACCTTATGTGCTGATACAGCTGAGGAGTAACTGGTCTGGGTTATGGGCTGAGGACGGCATAAGGGCTGCACAGTGCCAAGCAGTGTCACAGGATGAAATCCACATGAGCAAAGGTTAGCACATTAGGAAGAAAAAACCAGCAATGGATGATAAAGCCTGTAATCAGCTCATGGTTGTCTTATGGCAGATGTGCCCACAATCACATATGCCACAGTGCTAATATGTTTTCACTTGTAAGCACCCGGTTCAATAATATCAGAACAGAAATAGTATAAGGTGACTTGCATGGTCTTGGTATCCTTGCTTAAGAGGGTCTACTTGTTTTCTCCTTCTTCTGTGATGTATGTAATGATCCACCTAAGATGTCATTGAGCTGATATAACTAAGAACATGTAGCTTCATATATAATCTCAAGTCAGTTGGGTCTTTAAAATTGTGAGGCTTGTTGTCACCTCCAATCAAAATACTAAATAACTTCGTACCCAGGATTCTAGTTTGCAGAGGGGATTGTTTTATCTTGTGTTTGAAATGGTGCTTGGATTTATGCTAACTTGATCTTTTTGGGGTTTTTTTCAACAGTTTTATTTCCTTTTTTTTTTTAAGAGGGTTAGTTTCAACTTAGATGCAATACAGGTGTTAAAGACTAATTTCTGAATACCCAAGCAGCCTTAACTGTTGTATTCCTGATGAAATGTCCACACTCTGTTGAGTGGACAACAGCTATGTGAACAGATGTTCTTAAAGAGAAAAGGAAGTGTTAAATAGCTGACTTAGTTTGTTGCAATTCTGCTCAGACTGACAGTTACAGATTTAAAGGATGTTTTCCATGACCAGCAAATCCAGACAAGCTTTAAGTGTGGCTAAATCCAATAGAAATTCTCAACTTTATGCTTTTGCTCTAGAGACAGCTACAGGTCGATAGTTATTTTCTGAGGTATTTAGGGCTAATCAGAAGGGCATGTACAGATGTGGAAAGACTGAATTTATACCTCTGGAACTGATTGAGGTGTCTTAAAAATACATTCTCATTAAAATTTTGTGTTATTATATAAAATGGCACCAAGACTGTAGCAAATCTTGCTGGCTTCTGAAGGAAATTTAACTGTTTGCTGACTTTCGGTGGACTAGGCAGAGGTATCCTGAGACACAAGGAACAAAACAGGATGTTCATCATACAGTGAATCAATATTCCTGTACATTTCTACAGCTTGTTGCAATAAAATTAGATGTTGCCTTGTAAATATGGTAGGCACCACCTTGCTTGCCAAATTTAGAATTTATTTCAGTTTGAAAGTAAATTACTGTTTGGTTTTTGGTCTTTTTTTAAATATATGTGTTTAGAAATGTCATACAGGCAAATAAAGTTAAAAACATGCTATGTATAAATACAAAACACAGCAAAGTATATTGTAAGCAGCCCTTAAACTCTGGGAGAAAACACTTTTTGCATATTGAAGTGCCATCTCTTTAAGCTTTGGAGTTCTGGACCCTTCCAGAAGAATGCGATTGTGTCTTTTACTGTTTAACTAAGGGAGTCCTAAGTAAGTGGTTGAGATAGTACAGGGTGTATTGGCTCTGCCACACAGTGCTGATCAGGAGTGTATTTAAACAGCTTTAAGTTTTAGGGAGGGCGAGGCGCAGACAAAGCTCAAGCTGCGTTTCGAACACGAATGCTGGAAACTTTGTCAGCGTTTTAAAATCAAGTTTCTTCCATTCATATGTTAAGACTTTAGGGAGATGAATTAGGACAGCTGAGAAACTGATTACAGGCTCTCAGTGCATTTCTTCTCTTTGCTGTTCACGTACTCAAGCTGACATGGCCCCTGGTGAAATACTTCTATCTCGTGATACATGTATCAAAAATGAATAGATAGGATGGTTGATCTTGTGCCTTTCTTGTTCTGCCACACGCTTTTACCTCGAACCACATGTCATTAATAGAGCTAATGGGATTTTGGCATGGAACCAAAGGGGTGGGAGGGGAAGGGGGAGCCAGGGGGGAGATGGATGGGAGCGAGATGAAGTGCCGAGAGAAGCACTGCCGCCTTTCTTTGCACTAAAGCGATGTCAGGTTTATCAGGCTTCTCTTTAGTCCTTCCTGACAGGGCTGGAGGCACTTCTCTATACATGCGTGTCTCATGCATTCATGAGCCTCTTTGACACTATTGCATCTTTTGTTAGAAGCTAAAAATGCAGATTGTTGCTCTACCCTTCTTTCAGCTGCCATATGGCTTTGTGGAGAGGGGCCCATGAAGGAAGGAGAGGGGAGAAGTAAAAAAAAAAAAGAGGGGGGAGAGAAGAAATGAAACTACCAGCAGATGAAATTGATTTATTTTCACCATTAGGGAGTAGGGGTGGAAGGCTTTTAAAATATAAAGCCTTCTCGCAGAGCAGGCAAGTGGGCTGCCTGCATGACAGCTCTGGTGCATGTTAAAAAATAACATGGCTTGAAAATAGAAGCACCATTGTTTTGCTTAACTACTGTAACAAATGTATATGAAATGGAATGCATCATTTAAAGTGAAACAACTGTCATAGTTGCAGGCTTCTATTTTTCCCCTTGTCTGTAAGAGGTAAAAACCACAAAACCCCAAATGGTACATAGGTGCAGAAGTTTGGCATCACCGTATATTTTTCTAAAATTTCTCAAAATATCTTTGGTCTAGTCCACATTTTTGCAGAGCTAAACCTTCCCTAAACTAAGTAGCAATTAGGGCTTTTTGTGTAATTGCTTTCAAAACAAACCAAAATGGTATTTGAGAGAAAAAAGCCTGGTATCTCAATTCCTGGGTTATTTTTCTGTGTCTTTGTTTTATAAAACACTAAATAAAATCTTTAAAAGAGACACAATGCAGTATGTGCTGTGTGTTAGCTAAATGAGATCATCTTACTATACCAGGTTTAAATTTCACCCTCCCAGTATGAATAAGCTCAACTCAATCTGTGTTTAAGCAAACTGTCTTTTTTTCTAACTGGGGATTATACAAAATTAAAATCATAAACCAATACTTATTTTAAAGACTTTGAATCTACATCTTCATGCTCTTCCATCTTTCAATTCTAAAGTGGTTATCAGTGAAGAGGAGGCTTAAAAATTTTTATTGTATACAGGAAGATTTGTCTGGTTTTTTAGGTTTGTTTTTGAGATTCTGTTCAAGAAGATGAATGGTACACTATAACTTTATAAAACTAAATTTGACCCTTTGATTTCAACTAACTTATGAGTATGTGAGTGATCCAAAATCTTGCTTAATGAATGAAAAATTAGGTGCACAAATTGTACAGTTAGTTCACTTCTGTTCAGGGTGATGTTTTGGTTTGACCATTTTCGAGACTTACTTTGATATGGTTGTTTCTCTCTATTGAGCTTTGTTCTTCTGGATGTTTGGCGTCTGCTGGTTTTCAGGTGATTAACTTCCTTTTTGTGCATGAAAACATTCCTGAACAAAATAATGTACTGGTCAATGTTTTCTATTTAGAAATGTCTAACCACAGAACTTTCACGTAAACAGAGTCACTAATACCTGTGAGATGCTGTATTGTCAGTTGCATGTTTTTTCTGATGAGCTTCCACATTGCTATATTCCTGAAGAATTTAAATATTATCTTTATGATTTGCAAGGGAGGGATTTAATTCCTGTCTTGATGTTTCTGTGCTTAAAGTATTAATTTTTCTAGTCTACATATGCAAAATGGAGTCTTTCATACCTCTTTTCCTGAATGTATAAGGCACTCAACCCTGTTGATAACAGAAAAGAAAGAGGCAAGCATCTGCCTTAGAGTATACTGGGGTCTGCAGAGGGTTGGAATATCTAACCAAAGCCCACTGGGCTTGACTTCTAGATTACATAGTCAGTCTTTTCCATGGGTTAAAAGCCTAACAAAATGAGGATACGAGAAAGAAGGGGGCAGGATATTGTCCGCAAGAGAGCCAAATCCTGGGTATGTTGACTTGTATGTCCATTTGGACCCCCCATGCAGGTGAAAGCCTTGTCTTTTTTTTATTTATACCATGATTAGATAAAGGGATATTCCAGAAAGACTTCCACTATATTTTCTAGTGCTTGTTAATTATCAAAGAATGCTTCTTAGATGAAGAGAAAGTGCGATGAGAAATAGACTTTGTCTAAGGAAATGATCCAAGTGATAGAATCACTAAAATTTTCATACTTGGCTGACACTGATGAAAATACCTTCTTGCTACCGTGATGTTTGTACTATGATAATGCCTGGAGTGCTTGATTGAGTTTTTATTGCTTTGAAGCTTGGAGCTGTGTAATTTGTAACACAAATATTCTATCAGCTGCAAAGTATTCCTGAACATTTTCACTTAAACAAGGATCTTAGTGCAAACTTGCAGATTGTAGGGAAGAACTGGTTTTTCACATTCTGATTAAATAATACTTTTGTCACTTACATACTGGCATGTATTGTGATTAGCAGGGAGTAATCAATATCTTGATAGTCACGCGTGGTTAAGTATTCATCAGCTTTTGTTACCAATCCGAAAGGAACTCAGATAAAATCAGATTCTGTTCATGAATGAAAGAAGATAATCAATGACAAATGTTAGTTATAATAATCTACTAATAATATTTACAAGTCTTTGTATGTAATAATAAAGTTTAGAAACCATTTTGTTTATAAACCTCATTCATTCAAAGTTTTATTTGATGTTCTTCATGCCTTAAGGAGCAAGAGCCTGATCAAGGTTGAACATATGTTTATAATACTCTGTATGAGGAGGCTGAGCATGGCCCCAGCCCTAAACAACTGGTTTTGATTCTGTTAAGTCTTTTTATGTCGGTTATTTTCAGAAACAACAAAGCTGTCAGCTTCAGGAGTGAAACACAAGAGAGTAGGAATTAATTTTGTGAGCGTTTTCCACCAGACTGCAGAATTCCCTTCTAAATGAGCAACTGCAAGTGTGGTTACAGATTTCATTATATTTAAACAGAATGTGAAGCTCAAATCTTCAGTTTAATATCACACTAAAACCAATGATGAAAAGAGCACGAAAACAAATTCTACCAGCTGTTTTGGAGAAAGAAGGATGCATACCAAATTCTACCTATCTCAAGTATGGAAATGATCACTTCCAGTTTACTTAGGTGCTACTTGTGTGGTTAATACCAAACACCAACTCTCAAAGCACTTTTCAAGTGCTGTTTGATTCTGAAAACCTTCTGCCACAGGTCCTTTGTTTTCAGACGTTAAAGGTCCTCAATTCTATTGCACTAATCGACACCTCAGGATGAAACATTAGATATTGTACCTATCTGAAGACCACATGTTGACTGGAATAAAATATTTGGATTTTTTTGGAGAAAGTTAAAAGTCATGCTGCCTACCAGGAGAAAAAAAATGTCACAAATTAATGTTAGAATAAGTAAAATAATGAGCAGTCAAAACTTTTCTATTGGGCACATACAATTAATGCATTGGACCAGCAAGAAAACACAATAGCATGATGGTGGCTATCTGGTTAAAGCATTCCAGACATAAGAAAGGGGGAAAGGGGAAGGATTTCTGAATACTGGACTCTACCAGCTCGATGTTTTTTACATTAATCACTAGAAGAAACACAGAACCTGTGCTCAGGAGGAAGGGGAATGTAAGACCTGCTCTCAGATGAGTTTCCTAGATGTTTATGCTCCAGTTAATTATTTCTCTTATGTGAACTGTGACAGCCCCAACAGTAGGACTAGAGAATGCTTCCTTGCAGCAATTATAGCTGTCCTTGGGGGTGTGGGTTTGAGTTCTGCTATGGCAAGGAGAACATTGTATATGGGGCTCTTGACTCCATTGGAATGCTTTAGAAAACGAATAAAACAAAAGTGCATATAAGTGTAGGAGCAGGGAAAACAACACCACTACATTTTCTGGCTGTGATATTTTTATGGCCCTTAGTTTTCCAAAAGACCATAGGCTCTGACACCTCAGCAGAAGCATCTACAGTATTGCTTTATATGCATAAACACTTCTTGGTGTGGCAGAGCCCAACACAAAATATCTTAAAGGGGTGATTAGAAAAACTCAGTTTTTGAGCAGTTTTGATGAATTAAATTCTTGGGGTTTTCCCTATTTCTGAAAAAATATCAAGATGAAAATGGAAGCCAAACCAAAAAATACTGAAGGAAATGTTTAAAACAGTGTAATCACTTAAGACCTCAATACAGGAACAGCTACTTCTGCCTTGGCAGGACTGGAGATGTTGAAGAGGGAGATGAAGGCTCCAGCCTCAACCTGAGCAGGCACCCAAAGTGTTAATCTAATCGTGCTCTGTATCTCCCTGCTCTGTATTTCATATAGACAAATAACTGAGAGCTGTGGCCTCCGTGCTAGGCTTCAGATACTTGGAGTTCAGATGCCAGTTGGTATTGCTATAGTGAAAACCACACTTGGAAGTGGTTTTTCAGGATTGGGATACAAGACAAGGAATGTTGAGGCGTTACCTTTCCAGTAACCTACTAACCCATATAAACTTGCCGTCTGTAGGCCTTTTGAGCCAGATCAACCTTGTTTTTTTGTTGATTTTATAATTCTATAGAAATATCATCATAGGAAAAATGAAGCTGTAGGACCGATTGCACTGCTGACAAACATTTAATGCCAGGATCTACAAAAAGAGAGAGGCTGTTCTAGCTCCTCTCACATGAAATTTATATTTTATCAGAATATCACAATTTGTTTATCCCCATTTTGGTTAGTTGAAGGACTGACGTGTAAACTCAGTGTTCTCTTATAAAACTAGAGCTCTAGGCACGGATAAGCTCTGAATAGGTAAAATGTACAGATTGTGTAGAACTCTTTAGGCTTCTTTGAAACTCTTCAGCTGATTTGAATGACTTAACAAACCAAGATCTAAGAAAACAGTATAAATTTCTGCCTCTAAATTCTAGACAATATACATGTAAAGGATTCATCTGAAATCCTAATATATCTGGATATGACTTGGAAACATGGATCTAGGAATTGTGTCTGATTTCTTGGAAATATCAGTCCAATGTACTCAGAAAGGGGGAAAAGCGTGTTTCTGGAGGGAGCTTGAGACTAAAGAAGGAGGGTTGAATGTATAAGCATTTGAATAGATGCTGCAGTAGATATGAACAGCATGGATGGAAAATTTTAGTGACCACATTAATATGTCCTGGGTGGAAGTGACTGGTGTTGTGGGATTTTTTTTGTTTTGTTTTTTTTCCACCTAGGTTGATTCAATCAGAAAGGAAGTCATCTTCTTTCCTCACTTCTGCTTGTTTTGTTGGTTTGGGGGTTTTTGTTTGCTTTTTTTTTTGTTTTTATCTTGGTAAGCTAAGCCAACATAGAAAGTACTTTGAAAGTGGAGATTTTGTGGAACCGTGGGGGTATTTCTCACTAGACTGCAGTTGCTTGTGTCTACCCACTGTACTGTTGATACCGGATGTTAACAGGAAACGCATTGCTGTGTATCTGGTGAGGGGAGGAAAAAGTCTCAATGTCACTTAAGCGAATGGCCCAAGGCAGTCAAACCTCCACCATTTTAGCTGAAATTGTAGGGATCCATGGTGCAGGCTCTGGTCAAGTCTTTAAAAATCACAGATAGTGTAAAATGTGGTGTTAGGAAACGCTAGCTCTCAAGAAGATTATATGTTCAAATGAGTTTTACAATGCAACTGAAAGTGTGTATTTTGTACTTGGAATATCTTACTCTCTTTTGGGTTGAATGAGGAGATAAAGGTTTCCTGAGCTTTTCCTCTTACAGGCCTAGAGTTTGAGCACCGGATATGTCTGGGGAGGTGGCGTATCTGGCCTGCTGACAGATGATCTGCCAGTATCAGCAAGAAGAAGCATGATTTGACCTTCCCTTCTGATGCAACTGTCACATCAAAAGATTAACCAGAAATGGGCTGACCGTTTGAGGCAGGTTTCTGAATTAGTCTCAAGTTTATCTCCCTTTTTCTCCTTCACTGGCAGAGGGATTTGTGGTTATAGCTGAAGCCTGCTTTAAAATTATTGTCTTTTTAATCTTTTGAGAATTCTGATGTATAACAGTCCTGGGAAATTTAAATGAGTGGAGGATGTGAATAGTTCTTTTACCAGCTAAACCTATAGGAGGTATTATATCACAGAGCAGTAGGAGAAAAATCAAGTTAAGTTCTCTTGTCCTTTGGGATTTGTAAATGCATAGCAGTGGAAGGTGTTGAAAATAAGGTGAAGACAAGACATGGGATGATAGAAGGAATCAATGCCTGAAAATATATAGATATTTTTATTATAATAAATGAAAAGGTGACAAAAACAAAACCAATGAACTCTCATTAATTAATGAGCTAATAATTAAACCTTAAAACTTACTATGAGACTCTATCATTCAAGGAAGTTACAACTGTTGTGGGTGGTAGTGTCCTTTGTGGGTTTTCTTTCTGTTCTCCACTGTGCCGTTTTTAGGAAGTGTCACCCATGTTACATCAGTGGGTTGCACATGGAATCTACAATAGTTATTATGTCTTTACACCATTTATTTGCATAACCCTGAGACAAAATTCTTTTCTCTCTTCCTCGTAACTAGCCACAGGGTATGTGAAATTATGGGTATATCTTCTGTTCATAGAATGTCTCTCATTGAGATTATATTATGTATTTGTTAGCCGTATTTTCCACATAAGAGATATTGGTAGTAATGTTGTGAGATTAGAAGAGTGAATAAACAGCTCAGTCATGCAGATGCTCATAGCTTTGAAGTTCCTAAACCCTTGGTAATGGACTATTTAGAAAAAAAATCATGGAAGTCTATCAAGAGCTATTAATGAATATATGACTACAACTTCAGTTGAGTCAGTGTATAGTCTTTAGGTCTCTGGAAAGGGGATGGTGTTTTAGAGGAGCATTGTTCTATTATTTGACAACTGCTGCCAGAGAAGCTTGCACTGAGTGAAATAAATAAACATTCAGATTGAGCTATGCCCAAATGATATTTTTGATTATTTATTCACTGATAGCTATTAAGTATTATCTATGGTGTTTTGTTGTTTATTTTTCCCAAGAATCTAATAACTCATAATACTGCTCAATAACTCAGAATATTGTTCAATAACGAAATTAAGCTTATACACCATTGCATGCAGAACTTTTACCACTGGAAAACATGCAGAAGGAGACAAATGTTTGACATGCAGAAAGGGGTCCCACTCTCTGTCAAAAGGGTTTTTTGCTTTAGAGCTCTGTTGGAAATACAAAATACAACCACCACAATACTAGAAATGTCAACAAAGATTATTTTTTTTTTAAAACAAGTTTCCTGATAGTTTTGTAGGCGTACAACAGTAGTAAGTGTATGTTCTTAAGGTAATTATTTTGTGCATGTGCCATTGTAATTATTACATAGGGTAGTAAAAATGGTTACTTTTTTAAGGATAATCAAATTTTAGCTGCATCATCTGAACAGAAGGCTGTATCAACTACTTAGAGTCACAGAGTTCCTGAAACAACTAAGGAAAGGGATTTCACATGTCTAAAAAAAAGCCCCACTAATAATTACTAAAAAATTATCTTTGTTTTTGTCTTTCATGATTATCTTTTCATTTCAATGCTGCTCTTTCAAAATATGTTGCTATTGGGTATTGGCCACTGAATATTGTGTGTTGGTCTCAGGGCCCTTCTTTGCGCTGCAACAAAGCCCCTCAGCTTTAGCTTTCAGAATACATGCATATAGGATAAAAAAAAGGGAACAAAATGGGAGATTCAGTCATTATAAATTATTTAATGCTTTATGCAGCCTAGAGAAAGAAAGCACTTGAAAGAACAACACTTTTACAGTTAACTTTGCTCTATGTGTACGCCAGTGGTGGCATTATTGTGATCCTGCTGTAATGTCTTGTGAGAAATAGTGTGGGATAATGGAACAACCATGAAATTCAAGTGGACTACTTCTGTAGAGCAAACCATTATTACATGGGGTCTTACTTTTTAGAGCGTCCATTATCTCTTCATCACCAGAAAAATCAGGGTCTGCAGTGAAGTGCTACAGATGGAGTCAGAGAGGAGGCAGAGCAGTAGAGGAAAGGGCATGGGAGGACAGAATGTACCAGCATCACATCTCACCAGCCTTTATTTAGTGATCAGAATTTTAAAGTTCAGCAGTTTTTAAAAAATGTTTCATTTATAAGTGCCAGATGTTGAAGAAGATAAAGGAAGAAGGTAACCTGTTAAAAAAGGGGGAAGGGGAGAACAACAAACCCAAACCTCCATACCTGAAAGTACTTTAGTTTGTTTTCCAGCACAGCCTTTGAATTTTAATGACACATTTGGAGAAACTTGTAAACAAAAATGAAAATGTTGCTTTATGAGAAGCTGGCTTGGCACCACATGTGAATTATTTAGAGACAACTTGTATTGTTTCTGCTTTTAAAGAGCAAAAAAAGTTGGGTTTTTTTCTGTTGCCTTAGTCTTTATTGTTTTTATTTCCTTACTGTTATCTTTAATTCAGAAACATCTTCAAAATACAATAGCTAATAATTAAAGTAGGTAACATAATAGTAATAAATTTTTAGCTGCTCATCTGCAACTAGAGTGGAAACAGCAACTTTTTGATAGCCCTGACAGATTGCATTATAGAAATGTGAAAGGGTCCTAATTACAAATAAGTGTCAGTTCTAAAACCTTGCCTCAGAAATAAACTCAAATACCCCAAATGCCCTCAAAAGATAACATCCAACATGTAGAACTCAAGAACTGTTAACCTGAGAAACAGAGTCTGTAGCTCCAGCAGTATCCAGACTACTTTTTAATGTACATAATTTGTGCTATTTTCCTCTATTGCTCTGTGTTGGTTTTGTTTTTTTAATTCCTACCTTTCAAACTTTTTCATCTCTAGGTCGTGTTCTTTGGCTGCTGTGTTCATGTATTCACACACAGCCTCGCTGTTTACCTGAGCTTTAGCCATCTCTTCTGTATCTGTATCAAAGGAGGTGAAGCTTCATCTTAACCACTACTACTTTTTTTGTAAGCAAAGATTTGGGGTTTTAGGTCCAGTTCTACTGAACAACTTCATTAATCATGTTTTAAAAATTAACTTGGACTAATGAGTACACATCTAAGGTATAATTGCCCAATTTGAAAAAGTTTCTGTTAGATTTAAATCAGGCTTTATCTCTTTGGTTTTTTCAGATATTTATAATAAACCTAATCCTATATCAAGTAGGATTTATCTTTTTAAAATTTACATTAGTTTTAAAACTTTGAAACAGAAATTATGGCATCGAGTCACACATCAATGTTGCAATTTCCTTGACTATTTTTGGAGGTACTCATATAGAAAGATACAATAACATGAAGATCAGTGTCAAGGAAAAGAAAAATCAAACTCGTCCATACTCCGAGAATTATTTTACTGGGATCAATTTCAGAAGAGCTTCGTTGCCTTAAAATTGCGATACTAAAAGTCATATCCACGTGTCACTTTTAAAGTATTGTATGGAAAAAATGTGATTGATTCTGATTGCATATATATTTGTACTGCATCTCAGAAACTAAATTTTAGCATTGTGTTATAGTGATCCTTCCATTAAAGAGTGGAGTTTCTCTTATTTTTCTGAAAGATTTTTGACAATTAATTCTGCATCTGTCTGATTCCAAATCTGCTTTTCTACTTCATCTGGCACTTCTGCAGCCCAGGAGACCTGAATTGGAGATGAAACATGTTCAGTATAAAATTCCACAGGTAAAAAGTCTGGTGTGTAGTCTTTCTATAAAAAAAAAAATTAGCCCGGAAGCAATTCAGGTTTTTTCCTCACAAAGTGCTTCCATTATGGTATATGTTTAAGTCTGGACATATATACATGTTTGGCTAGAGGCTGAATGCTGTGGAGCTCCGAGTCTTAAAATCTGTGTGTCTGTGTAACACATTTTTCTCTTGTTTCATGATACACAAAGCTGAATATTTTCAATAATGCAGCTTTTCTTCATATTCATGTGTTTTAATTCTCACAGTGAAAGAGTGAGAGAGTTGGTGTTTGGTTTGTTTTTTTTTTGTCAAATATTTATTCCCTTAATGATGAAGTTTTGAAGAACTTGCAGGGCTTCATCTGTTTGAGCCATGCTTAAATGAAGAAGGGAAAAGCTTGACTAGAGGTAGACTTCTCTGAGCACTGCTCATGCCTTTATTCAGTTGCCCACACATTAGGATCTAGAGAAATCTGAGGCCAAGAGAAAATCGGCCACCTGTATACCCTGAACTACCTCTGTAAGTTCCATGCAGAAGTCTTAGGTACCTTCAAACATGTCTGATGGTTCTAGGCTACTGTGTTTATACAAATGAATTGAGTTAGTGTAAATTAGAAAGTTTTTTTTTGCTAATGTCACTTCTCACCCTATCAAGCATGGACTGTGAAGTTTAGCTGTTAATGCAATAACCTTTGGAGTGGTCTGGTAATCAGGACCCAAGGATGTTCTGCAGTGACAGATGGAGCTGGAGAAATGCTTTGTATAACCCTAAGCTTATAGATTCTTCTAGATTCCTACAAGCACTAGGTGGCATCCTGTCACTTTTGCAGCTATGAAATTATATAGAGAGTATAATTTTTTTCTTTAGTAATTAGTATAGAAATCTTGGTTTAAAGTGTCTTTTACTTTCCTGCTTATAGATAGACATAAATGTCCCTTCTTTAGAGTACATACACAGGAAAAAACAAAAGCATGTCCACATTGAATATTATTAAACAGAGTTTTCTGGGAGAATATGATTGTCATAATATTTTTTACCTAGAGATCAAAAGCTTGTTGCCTTACATTTTGGTAAAAGTGTGGCCTGGTAGGATTATTTCTTGCACATATTGAAATATCAGTCTCATTTTACAGAGTCAAGTGTCTTAAGCCACCTGTACACCTCACAGATTTCTGCTTCATGTTTCTTTTCTGTTTTCATATCAACGGGAACAGAATCTGGTCTTCAGTATGCAGCAAATATGCCTCCTGCTGCTGCCTTTGAGTTAGGCTTGAGTTACCACGTCTTCTTCAATGACGCTGAACCACAATGAGTGCGTTTTGCAGTCAGGGGATTCCAGTACAGTTCTCCCTAAAATGGGTCATCCCTCTGCCTTCTTTCCAACTCATTTCTCACTGGATTTTCAGCCTCATATAAGACCATTCAAATATATTTATGGTAGAATACACCAGGGTAACTCTGTTTGACTCAGTGCAGTTCATATTCATGCAAAGATGATCAGAAGAAGGCTCAGTAAGTTTTCTGAAGAAATTAAAAGCTGAAGCCAAGTTGGGAGGATTGTTTTTTCCTGTGTCTGACAGGGATGCTCTACTTCTGTGACATCTCATAACTAATTATTCCTGTTACGATGCAGATAATACTCCTCCTTCATTTTGCTTTTTATAGGTCAGAGATACTTTTGTTTATCCTCAGTACCCTCTGATAACATGTGCAGAGTAACTGTCAATTTGATTCTTAATGCCCTTGCTAGTTACGATGTCACTAAGGACTAAATCCTGCATACAGAAGATCAGAAGAAAGTCTGAATTTTCAGTGAATCAGAGTTATGCTTTGCTAATGTCAAGGAAGAGAAATGATTGCTCTGTTTTAGATATACTCAGGGAAGATGATAGTTTCACAATTGCTGTCTCCAGCTGTCTCCCGTTTATAGTCTTTTTTTGTTCTTTATTATCTGTATGTTCTGAATGTTTTCCTCACTTGCTTTCAATTTTAACCGTGGTGCAGACAGCTTACAGCACAGTGTTGGATGGGGGGCTTTAAACTGACAAACTTTTTCTTTTTATATCCTCTCCAACCCTTTCATAGGATTTCATGCTTTACCTTTACAAATATTGGTGAAGATCATAAAGAGATCAGGGAGAGAAGCGTTCCAGGCAAATGAGACCAGTAATTCTTTTTTTGAGGTATGATTTGTTCTTGGTGTAGTCGCTGTGTATTTCACAAAAAGCTGGGAAGCTTGGACATTAGAGCTGATGCAGAAACCATGATATATAATATTGATGCTGATACCTGTATACATTGGCTCAGATCACTACCTCTTATTATGAAAAAGAAAAATAAAAATCAAAGGTCTAAAACTAAAAGTTGGTGTGTATTTTTTAGAGACGTCTTGAGGTTTTAAAAAAGAAATGAAGAGACAAATGTATGTAAACAAAGTAAAAAAAAAAAAGATGGATACAAATTATGGTTTTTGTCTTCCTGCATGTTTTTCAAACGAATTTCATGGGACTGCTAGCGTTGTGACTGTTTGGTATACAACAAATGTCTGTGTCTATGAAGTGTCCAGAAAAAATATTTCTAAGCTTAAGCTTCTCTTAATTGCAAACAGGTAGCAGCTCATTCCTTACAGGAAAACACACTTAGGTGGAAAAGATCTTTAAGTCATGTTATACTGTGTTTGTACATGTATACCTTTATGTTTAAAGAAGCTGAAAATTTATTATTTTGAGAAGGACCACCTTTGGAACAAAAACTACATGATCTTATTTTCTAAACTATTAGCTTTTTGTGACAAAAGTACAGTGGCTTTTTTTCCTGTGTAAATGTGGCTTTTAGGGAACCATGGCTCCAATCAGAGATCATGAATATCTGTGGGCAGAAAATAGAACCAGCTGGTGCCATTGCCTGGTACTTTTTACATGTTCTTTAGGGTGCTGGTTGGAGGGGGGGTTGGCAGAGAGGTACACATAGGAGACAAGAAGCAGAAGTTGTGACTGTAAAAAGACTCGGAACTGGCGACAGCAGCACTCCACCAGCTGCCGTTACAATGTGTATTGTGTACATTTGCACGGTGTAGAATCTAATTCAGTTTTACCGTCAGAAAAGAATAGCAGGCAATCACCAAGCATCCATCACCAAACAGCATGATAAATAAGCTGTTACTTGGATCATGTATTTAACCCAGTCAAGAGATTTGGACTGGGAAAAAAAAGTGAGTAGAAAAGACAGAATAAAAAAAAAGAAACAAAGAATTATCTCTCCTGCTTCTTGGGGCCACTGACAACTATATAGAAGTAATATATGATTATTGTGTACAAGTTTAATCTGAGACTTAAAAGTGCAGTACTATGAAGTAAAAGAAAAATGCTCATTTTCTGAGGATACTTGGACATGTTTCCAGGAAATTTTTTCATTTTTAGAATAGTGAACTTTTTGCTTATTGGCAATACATTGAAAATGACCCTGCATTTAAGCAATGATGCAGAGGAACATAAATGTTGAAAGAAAATGAGTCTTTTTCAAAAGCAACTTCTGCAGTTATGGAAAATTTTGAATGAAATTTAGTCCTTGATAGATTCAGAGAGAGTGTTGTGTGTTTGAAAATTATCTATAAAATTAGCTCCTAAAGGATATAAGTTGCTTAGACATTTTTTTGTGTGTGTATGGTATATCTTCATTTGCAGACATTTAAAGGAAGCTTTACTATTCTAGTCCTATATGTGTATAACAGTCAAACTGGCTTTTAAAATGGCTAAACATTGCACTCCTCTAATATAGCCTTACGGAATTTTCAGGTAATCTATTTGCTCTTAATGAACACCAATGCCCTTTAATATCTTGTACTTGATAGCCTATCTTAGTGCTTTGTCCCAAGTCCAATAAAATCAAAAAGTCACCCTGTGTGAGTTTAGGCACAGGAATACGATTTCTCTTAACATATATTTTAAGTAAGAAACATATTTATACTGTTATTTAAGTCAGCACATATTACATGTCCTGTGAGGTAGGAAAAAAATATAATGCACATATGATGAACTGTAATTCATCTGTTGCGTAATAATATAGGAGCCCTAAGGGTGCTGATAGGACCCACTGGCCCTGACCAGCCTCACCTGGGATGCCTGCACACACCTCCCCTGCCCATGGTCCCAGGAACCCTGATGAAGCTCAGCCTCTGTTGTGGGAACACTGATGACCAGCCCTGCCTCCTGCATAATCCCTGGACCCATACTGCAGGTAGCTTCTCTCCTGTGTGCATCTCCCCAATAACATATCTTGCCTCTGTCTCCTTTTCTTCCTGTCTGGGCTCTGCACAAGGACCTTGCTGTGGGCAGGGGCTGCTGCTGGACCCTGTTCCCAGGCAGTGGCTCTGCCCTCATCCCCCATGGGACTGTGCTCACTGAGCCTGGGTGGCTCCTGTGCCCTGGCAGGTAACTTATGAGGGGTAGTCATCTCTGCAATCCAACATATCCAAGTTTTGGAGCAGATACTAGGATCCTAAATGGTTTCCAAACTTATAAAAGTTGTTGGTTGGTTTTGTGTGATTGTAAGGACTGAGAAGGCTGGAGGGCAGGGGTGACAGAGTGAGAGAGGTGTGTTAAACTAATCCCAAAGCACATAGCTTTGCTACCAACTATTTGCTCTACCCGTAAGTTTGCAAATACTGGCATTTTGAGTTCTGCAGCCAAAACAAATTTCAAGCATTTTTGAAGGGTGGAAGGAAGATTACCAACCTTCTGATGGTGTGTAATAACCATTTCAGAAAAAGTTATTTTTTAAAAATAGCTCAACTAAAATTTCAAGGACTGCTCTGAAAAGAAAAAAACTGTTTAAACTGTCAGAACAGAAATATTCTGGGATTTACATACATGTTTTTTTGAAATGAAGTAGTTCCCCAATCTGAACTTTACAATCATTTAGTTCTTAAACTGTGCTCTACAACAAGCTTGCAATGTTTACTGTCACTTTTAGCTGTCTCTCTGAGTGTGGTTAGAATGCATTCTTTGAACTTTTAAAAGAAACCACAAAATACCAAGAGATTATTTTCTATTATCTTCAGTCTGAAATGTAGTAAATATATCAGATGCTTTCAGCCTGATGGTTTTTATAAGCCATTATAGCAAGGTCATGCTGATGGCGAATGTGGCTATGAGGTTTACAATGAAGGTTGTGTATCATAATCCACATCTCAAAGTTCCTGAGGTTCAATGTCTTGAGGGATTGACTTTCTAACTATCGTGTTACAGACTCTTTTCCTATCCCACCTATCCCCTGATACATACTCTTTTTCGTCCTTATTCCAGTACCTTCCCACACAAATTTTCCCATCTCGGGCTTCCATCTCACCAGCCCACTTGAGAGCTCTTAAAGCTCCCTGTGCGCTTCAGCACTTCCTTCCCATATTTTTGTCCTGTTTCCTCCCTCTCTAATCACATCCTTTCTCAGTCTACAGTTTCCACACCTGCTGCAGTTATTTCCTTCCTCCTGTTCTTGCTGACTGCTCATAGCTGTTATTCCTTCAGCCTCTTGTGTGGGCACTTCTTCCCATGGCCTTAGTAGCCAGCTAAATTGTCCATTTTGCTTGGGGAAAATGTCCATCAGAAGTGGATCTGTGAAGCTTTTAAAGCCAATGAGTTGGGGTTTATGTTTTAGCAATAATTTGGAAACAAGATAGAAGTTCAAGTTGTTAATGAGAAGTTACTTTTAATTACAAAGACACTTCTTTTTCTAGCCAGTTTGCTGCTCTAATGAGTATTAATGTTGTCAAGTATGTTCAATTGAATAGATTTATTAAGTCAAAAATTAAGATTCATAGGAACAGGACAACTTGGGATAGAAAATATTCTGAAGGGTTTCTCAATCTAGTTCTACTTATTGGTTATTAGCAATGCGACAGACAGGCTGGAACTATCTCAGCTTTGCTGGCTGACACTTGTTCTTGTGCATAACTATTGCAGTATGTGCCCAGCAAAAAACTATGAATAAACTCTATGGACAGTAATAATAAGACCGGAAAAATACCTCATTTCCCTCAATGTTCTGCTACAGCATGGAGCATTTTAAAAGGACTCAGGGAAACTAGATTATATTAAGTTATGTTATATTACCCTGTATTTCTAGCCTTTTAGGAATGCAGCACACGATGTTCATGTCCTTTTTCTCCACAATGAAGTGCATATAGACATGATCAAATATGTACATAGAGCTGAAGCTGATGTAGCTGCAGTGTGGGTGTCAGGGGGACATCTGCTGGCTGCTGGGCTGGGGACACTCTGGAGTGCTGCCTCATGCACAGGAATTTTCTGAAGGAGTAATTAAACTGAAATGAAATGTGCAGTCAGCAAAGTCAAATGTACATATATATATCTTTCAAAGATAGGCGTTAAACCCACAGGAAAAGACATAAATTTCTGCCAGACACGGAAGGAAAAGGGAAAAAAAATTACTTAGTTGAAAATTGTTCTTAAGAATTAGAAATAGCATAAAGGTAGAATAAATTTTCCCTGGGAAACTGTTCTCAATTATTTGCAAGTCTGATTTTTTGATATTTTTCCAGACTTAAATTCTGAAGAAAAGAAAAAAACCTGAAATCACTAAAGCATTCCACTTCAGGGCCTGAAATATTGAGAAATGTGCTAAATATACAAGTACTAAATGCTTTATTAAATGCGCACTAAAAATAGAGTTCTTGATAGTGGAAAAAATTAACTACAAAGGGTATACTTTGTCTCTAGTTCCAGACGTTTTGATTTCTTTCAGTTTGTTCTGTACAATCTAATTTGCAGAATTGTTTGGAAACACCCATTTATGAGCTACGATATTAAATCCTAATAACAAGTAAAATACTATGTTATGTGATTTTCAGTATACTGAATCCTTATCTGGCTGCACTCTAGACTTTATAAACTTATCTATATGAAGTCACTGGTACATTAGAAATGCCACAGGTGCTAATAAAGCTGATCACATAATGACTAGTTCACTTGACAGTGGATTTTTGCACTCTCATTAACCCGGCTATGTAGCTGATTCAATAGTGTTTCATCAATACCTTACTTCACTGAATATATTACAATAGTATATTTGCATTATGATTTGGGGGTTTTTCTGGGTAGTAGCTTGTTACTATTTTCAAATAGTAAATACATTTCTAGCAAAAGGAATGTGTGTATCACGGACCTAAAATATGATTGCTTCTCTGTATTGAGGGATATTAGGCTGCCTGAGTATCTACACGAATAGGTGTTTGGAGGACAGTGTCTTTACAGTCCTAGTGGAGTAGTCTTAATCTCTGAAGTTTTTATATTCTGTCTGTTACCTTCCCAACACTTAAACACGGATTTCTTGCTATTTTTATAGTGAAAGATCCAGCTCATGCTCAAAGAATGCACGTCTACCCAACTACAGATATCAGGCCTTTGTTTTGAGGAAAATATAGTCCTTTTGTTCTATGTGTATTCTTTAGATTTATTGACAGGTGTTGTAGCACAGAACTTGATTCATTACAAATGGAAGCAACTCCATTTCTCTTGACTATTAACACTGCAGGATCAAGGAACAGCTCCTCGACCTACAGAGGATGGCATGCAGTTGGTTTCCCTCTGCCTACTTGGTCAATCCTGCAAGTCACAAAGCAACTTCGTTTTAGATGTGTGGAGAAATATATTTCTCTATCCTGAGTCCTAATCTCCAACCTTCTTGCCAACTTTTAAGAAGAAAGTGTCAGTCTGAATGTTATTGGGACTCCAAAGCACAGTCAATTAACACCAAATAGCAGTAGCCAGTGTTGGTACTTATGCAAAGTAGCCCTACACCGAAATTTCTCTGAAGCATGCTAATGAACTATTTCAGTGAGGAAATACTAGGTAATCTCTTTAATAAGATCCAAAAATTTATTTTTGGAATATTAACACACAATTGAGAAACAAAGAAAATAGGAAGGCTATTTGGAAACCAATTTTCATACATCTTTGTTACTGTGTTTTTTTCTCTAAGTTTTATTGACACTTATTGTCAGTCAGATTGACTAGTACATGAATAATATATTTAGCTGAAATGATTTTGTAGCAATAGTGGGCCATACCCTCATAGTTTTTACAAATTTTTATCTCTGGATCCTGAGTGATATCAATTTGAGATTTATGGCAAACTGGGAGCTTGAAATGCCCAGGAAAGTTCCAATGCAGTGATGAAGTGAATGCTGAAAGTATAGCTGAGTGTATGAAGGCATCCTGCACAGAAGAAAAGCAGGTGTACTGAGGTACACAAAATCCTTCTTGGTAGAAAGGTACTAGCCTGAAGACCTGAACAGTTTCTGAGTAATTTCCATTTATTTCTCTCTTTTGACATTGATGATATAGAACCCTTCTCTTTGTTGAAAGGAAGACCTACAACATGCTGGGTTTTGGAGAGTTCTTACATGCACGGTGGATGGACTGGCAATGGTTTGATGACTTTTTATATGTCAAAACATCCTAAGGACATAGCTGTCTCTTGTATATGGCACCACTCCCAAACTTTAATCCTTTGAGCTCCCATCCAGTCACCATTAAAAAGTTGAAATTCCTTATCTGTGTAGTTGTTTGAGTTTTGCCACGGAGTGTCTGAAGTTTTGGTTCTGAACAATACCTTCATTCTGACTGACCTAATCAATCCTTATCTATGTAGTTGAGTTTTGCCACGGAGTGTCTGAAGTTTTGGTTCTGAACAATACCTTCATTCTGACTGACCTAATCAATTTGCCACTTGGTTTACTTTACCATTCACAAAGGCAACTTCTCCCATCTATCAAAAAAAAATTCTTTTCCTTACACTTAGCACTTAAAGGAGCTAGAATGCAATCAAGTTCCTATAGCCATGGTAGTTGATACAAGCTAAGTTGTAAGATCCTGAAGGTTACGTCTATTGGTTAGCTGCATAGATAGTAAACATGAACAAAAATTAAATAGTGTTACAGCCACTGAGAAATGAGTCAGACCTGTAAGAACACAGTTGAGAATTTTTAGACTTCAAGCCTAGAGTTTTTCTACATTCTATGTGGTAAGCATAGGAAACTAACACCAATATAGACTAATCTGACAAGGCACAAGCAAACTTCAGTCTCAACACATAAACAAAGACACCAATTAACAAACCATTTGGCCTTTCCTAAAGTACTGTCTGTTCTGGACTACTCACTCCTGTGTATTCAGAGTTCTTGACAGAGTAGTATGTGTCCCCAGCTGATGAGAGATTCAACAGAGAATGAGTAATCAAAAGTGAAGACTGATGTTGGCATCTGAAGTACGGAGAAAAGTACTGAACTTTTTCAGAGTCACTTTGTACTCATACAAAATTACACTATTTTATTCTGTAACAGATTATAAATATTATAATGCATACTCACTCTTCCCAGTCCTTTAAAATGACAACCTGAATGCTATGAGGTCAAGAAAACTTAGCAAGCAGGGCTAAAAAACCTGCATTGTGAGAAAAGACCAATATACTCTCAAGTGAGGTGGAGATGGAAGCACTTTATCTAAATGCAAATATTGATGCATCCAAGGAGGCTTGTCGAGGAAAACCAACAAGATTCTAGACATGGGATGGGAAAATAATAGGATGGATCCCTTTGGAACAAGAATTGTAATACATATTTAAGAAATCACACACACAAAAAAACCTAACCAAAAAAAACAATCCAGAGGACCATGTTCACTACATTATTAAAGTGTAATACAAATTTACTTCAGATTGGAATATCATGCCCTGTGAGATCAAGAAGTAGCACTGGGGCTTTCCAACTAATTTTGTAAGACAGTGACAACTGTGGAAAGTCAGAGGAAAATTCTGCTACACTCTTACCATGTTAAAGGTGACTTCAGCTAGGTGTAAGTAGACTAGGGCAGTGTTAGGAAATAATATAATGCACAGACTACCACCTTCATGCATCAGAAACTTCATGTTAGGAGCACTTAGTAAGTGAATTCAAAAGCGTTTCTTATAGAAGATTTGGATGAAGATGTACTAATCAAAAGTGATACTAATAATCGTTGTGAAGTATTCCAACTCTATACTTCCACAGAAGCCAAATAGTCCACCTAATCATAATTCCAAGTAAATGTGTCAACTATGTCAAAATAAGGGTATTTATGAATAGTAAATTAAAGTATCAGCTAAAAAATAATTTGTGCAGGTGTCATGCAGCCTGTCCATGGGGATGCAGCAAGCAAATTACTGAGGAGTATTCTATACAAACAAAAGGCAGGTAATTAAATTCTCATGGGCAAAGAACACTGCAGTTACTAAAAATATAAATGGCTCCAAAAAGTACCTAGTCAAAATTAATGGGAAAACATGTTAATCAAGGGCTATTAAACAGTCATCTGCATGTAACATTTGTGTCAAAAAAAAAAAAATCAGAATCATTATTTTTCAGCAGCATCAGCAGAAACAGTAGAAACCGATAATCGATGAGTTCCAAATTGCTGGACCTGAGTGGTGTTCACACAGAAGTTCTGCAGCTGATGTTATATTCTGAAGAAAGCACACTTCTTTCTCAGTAATACAAGGTCCTCTTTCATTACAGAACTGTTTGTGTAGCAGTGTGTGTGGTTAGAGGGTGTTAAGGTCAAACCTGTGTCCTGCAGGCTTCAGGGATATGCCTAGAAAATAAATTTAGCGATGAATTTGTGTCTCCATTTAGCATCTGGGGCCAAGATGCTTATACTTCTTTCCCACTATCACCTCCAGACACATTCAGTTAGTCAAAGGGTTCCATTGTAGAAAAATCAGCAGAAGTTAACACTACTTAAATTAGGGTAGGCTGAAACCGCTGGAACAGACCAGAGGTGTTATGTATTCCTTCTTGCATGCAATCTTAACAATAAGATTTAGCAGTACATGAAGCTTTTATGAAACTACTTTGCTGATGAGTATTTCTCAGAATCACTAAGTGTGTTATATATATATATATGTGTTATATATATATATGTAACTGACATATATCTGTATATGTTATATACACTGGTAAGCATCTTTCAACAAGCTTAAATATTTTTGTTTCTGAGTATTTGTTTTAATGTGTCACGTAAATTACATAGAGAATATTTATCATTGGTAATTGGAGTCTTTATACTTTAACTAAAACACTTTTTTGACCTGCTAATAAGACTAAGCAAAGAGCCAGGTGAGCTCTCCTTTAACCTAGTCAGGAACTTCTGTAGTGCTCTGTTAATTAATGTATACTCACTTTTTTCCTTGAAGTGTTAGTTACTAAGAGTCAATGTCTTATAAAAAAAGCGTACAGCATTGACTACAGAAGCCCAGGAGAGGCATGACTGTTGGAAGCCCAAATAAAGAGGACGATGACATGACAACACATCTCCTTAGTTTTCTCTATCCCCTCAGATTATCTATGTGTGCTGTACAGATCATTTTGCAAACTTAAAAAAAAGTTCTACTGTTTCCTACCTAAAAACTACTAAGAGCATAATACTGAGTCCTCAGTATGATAAAGCTGTATCAAATCCCCTGACTTTACTTATTCTTTGTTTTAAGCCATCTTATTTTTTAAAAATCGTAACATTTTAGGTTAATTCAGTGAAGTACTAAACGAGTTTGATCACAAATGGTTTGAAATGGGGAGGGGAGGAATAAGAAAGAAGAGAAAAATTCTTTTATGTGTTGAAAGATGCATTTATCAATAAAAGGTCTGTACTTTCATGTTAGGAGATGTAATATGTTTATGACAGAATTACTTCATGAGGCTATATAAAACAGTTTCAAGATAATCTAGTCTTACTATATTTTTTTCATTATCGAGGTAGGAGTTTCTAAAATAGACAATGTATGTATAACTTGCAGACTAGATTCTGCTGGTTGCAGGTTGTTGAAAAGTTTTAAAGGCACACAAGTATGCATCAGCTTCTATTGAACTTTCATGCAATTTAACATGTAGTAGGTCTCTATAAAGTGCAAGGATTTTTAAGATTAACAGATATACCTTATAAATCTGTTATCATTTGGGGACTTTGCTATGTTTTAGGCAGTTAAAAAGATTTGGCAACGTTTCCAGAGCTCTTTATATATCTCATCAGTGCTGTGTGGCTATTAATCTGAGTCTTGGAAGTTCCCTTTTCTATGAAACCCCCTGTATGTTTTTTAGGCACAAAGATAAATATGCTATTTGTTTGTTAATGAAATACAATCCGTATTATTCTTCTCTGTATGTAATCTTATCCTTTGTTACTACAAACTTTTGATTGTTGACACGTTTGCTGCTGCCTAAGTGTAAATTACACTTTGGGGCCAAATAGTTCAAGGAACATGAGTTGAACTTTAATCATCTCTCCATTTTCAATCTTCTACAGTACATGAATGTTAGATATTTCAGCATTATTTAAGATAATTAAATAAGAAGGTTATGCTTGATGCTTAATCTACTTTCAGATAACCCTGATAAAAGGAATTTATCAGACTTGGACAAAAAATTCCCTATTTTAGATTTGTTTTGTCCATGGCTTAATTTAAAAAAGAAAACATTCCAAATAAAAGAGTTGGGGCTTTTATTCCTTTAATGCTAGGCATAAAACCTGAATCAGTTCTTTCTTATGGATTTCCCTTGTAACTCTTTACACTGTATTAAAAGTGTTCTTCAATTATAGCCTTCATCATACTGCCAGAACTGATATTGACAACCTGATAGCTTTGCACTGGTATCACAAAATGTATGTCACTAAGTAATAGGCTATAAAAATAAATTGCCAGTCGTTCTGCAAAATGAACAGGCACCAGTGAAGGCTTCGATACCATGTAGAAACTTATTTATTGTAGACATTATAGTATAGAAGAACATGAAAAAATATGGAAAGGATATCTGTGCAGATATCTAGGAGTACTTCCTATGAACAAGCTAGAATATAACAGCCATAATTTTTTAATAGGTACAAGCAGATATTTATCTGAGTCAGAAGAGAGGAAATCTAATTAATAGAAATCCAAAATGAAGCAAATACGAAAGGTTATTGGCTACATGAGTTAGGAGAAAAGTAACATTTCAGTATAAAAAATTTCTTATTCCCATTTTTCTAACACTTCTGACTGCAAAATAGATTTCCCATGGGACTTTTTCCATGTTTGTTTGAATTTAACTTTTATTTTGATTTCCAGTACTACGAAGATTGTGGCAAAAGGTCAAAATTGTTATAACATCATTTCTGCCCTGACAAGTATTCTGTGATCATTAATTGTATGCCTTTGAAGCAAGTTCCAGCCTGATAGGTGCATCTGAAGAGTTAAATGTGCAAATGCAGGTGGTAAATTTTGTTGTCTTTTTCGGTTACAAAAGTGCTGGAAACGGCTCAGAGAAAAAAAATTAGTGTAACTAGGAACAGGAAATGAGAATGGTGCTATAGAAACATTACCTTTTCTTGTAGCTTTTTCTGTAAACATCATGTGCAAAAATTCTTTGTCCTGAAACAAGACAAATTCTCACCTGAGTACATCGAGAATATATTCCTGCATTGTCGCTCATTTGTGCAGAAAGTTCTAGTAAGAAAACTTCAAACCAGCTTTATTCTAATCAGAAAGCTTATATTCACTTTAAATAACTATTGTTTTATGCTGCTGAAGAAGCTAAGTTTTTAATATGATATACTAGGACTTAGGTTATTTATTACAGACATGAGTAAGTTCAGGACCTAAAATTTTGAATCAGTTCACAAATAAATTATAAAATCCTGCTCAGGTTCAGAACTAAAATATCAATAGAATTTATATTCCTGCTTGGGGCAATTTTTAGAGAAACAACAGCATATTCTGTTACTACAAGATAACCACCTATTATGTTTAATGAAACGGAAGATACCTACCTTAAATAAGGGTATCTATTTAACATTATGGTAAGACTGGAAAGAGCATGTTGCCTTTTACAGAATCTACTGTTTGCATACTTGGCCACTTTTTCTTATAAGAAAACCTGCAGAAATAAGAAATTTAGTCACTTTTGTGTGAGCTGAAGAATGTAGAAGAAACATTAACAGATTTTTTTTTTTTTCCTGAAAAGGAAGAAAGGAAAAAGTCAGCATTGGAATTGACATGATACAATAAAGTGGTGTTATTCTCAGCATATGCAAATTGGTATCATACTATATCGTACTGTGTTCTAGACTAACCTGTTGCTTAAGATCTTTATCAGAAAGATCAATCTGTATGTCTTTTTTCTTTTTAACTGTTTTTTCTGTTGCTCTGTACATCTGTCCTGACTTGAGCCCTTATTTCTTTCTGTATGCCCTTTATTCAGATGCTGGTTGCTAAAGGGCACAAGTGCATTAATTAAATAACTCTCGCCCACAAGATTTTAATGTTGCTGTTTGTCTTTTGCTTTTTGAGAGCCGTGCCGTAAGATCATTATTAGAACAGCTTCATTTTTTCTGCTAGAAAATGCCAGTTTGAAACAGATGTTTCCCAGGAGGACACTTTATGGCAGAAAGGGTTTGTTTCTAAAATAAAGACCACAGTAACCCATGGGACTGCAACCCTCCTCTTCCCTGGGGAGCCGTACTATTAAGTGGGAGTAAATGCCCATGTGACTCTATTGGCTGCACAACCGTAGTGCTGCTTATTGGAGGAAAAAAAGATGGGAAAAACTACTTTTTTAGAGCGTAAAGCGAAGGGCTGCATACTTTCAGGCTTGGAAGTGTAGTTTCCTCAAAGTTTCATCAAAGGGTGGTTGCCATGTCGTCGCCTTTTCCACAGTAAGCGTGAGCAATGTGCCTTTCCCTTCCCACCTTTTCGGAGTGCGAGGGAATCATGACAGGCAAGGGCACCAGTGTCTGATGGAGGGTGAGGAAAAGCAAGGCCTCCTCCTTTTTTCGATTCTCCTCTATTGATCTTTAAACCATTTTCTCCATTTCACTGCCAAATCAGGACAATTTGCTAAGATACCAGGTAAAATAGCGTTTTACTTTACTCGGTCAGGTCAGGTCCAGTTAGGCCGCACTGTGAGGGGCAGCGAGGCAGGGACGTGTGAGGGGGACGGAGCACTGGAACAGGCTGTTTACAAACATGTCAAGGCTTTAATGTTTATAAATATGTCAAGGGTGTGTGTTAGGAGGACGGAGCCAGGCTCTTTTCAGTGATGTCCAATGACAGGACAAGGAGGAATGGATCCAAGCTGGAACACAGGAGGTTCCACGAAGATATTAGAAAAAGCTTTTTCCCTGTGAGGGTGACAGAGCACTGGCACAGGCTGCCCAGGGAGGTTGTGGAGTCTCCTTCTCTGGAGACATTCAAAACCCACCTGGACACGTTCCTGTGTGACCTGCTGTAGGTGATCCTGCTCTGGCAGTGGGGCTGGACTAGATGATCTTTTGAGGTCCCTTCCGACATTGAACTTTCTGTGATTCTGGGCTGACCCCAGTGCAGCCCGCTGCCCCACAGCTCTCACACCCAGTGGGCAGAGTCTGGTTATGGGGCCCACAATGGACCCTGGGGCTGTGAGGTTGTTGGGGTCCTGTCAGGGGCTCCAGGCCGGTGGAAATTGGAGTGCGGTGCCCAGGTGAGGCTGGGCACCACTGTGGCCTCGCGGTACCTGCAGAGCCCTCAGCTGTTTTTACCTAAGGGTCGTCGGTAAGTAGGGAAAAGCAGACGAGCAGTCTCATTACAGCAGAAAAGGCAGAAAAACCAAATGGTAAAAGAGGCATTTTGTCTTATGGTGTTCCAGGAAGTCACTGTCCAGCTCTGGGTTCTGGTACTCGTCATCCCTGCGTTGCTGTTTAAGCTGCTGTGCAGACATTTGTCTGCTCCAAAACGGTCATGTTGATTTGTAACACTAAGCAGGCATTTATCAACCAGCTCGACAACTGTGGCCTAATCCAACTTTCAAGGTAATGTGGAAAAGTCAGAGTGAGATTTAATTATTCTAAGCGTTGCACATGATATGGGTGTTCTTCCTGAAATAATGGAAGTTATTTTTCTTTAGGGAATGAAAAGACACTGGATTCCTTCAGACTTCAGCAGCAGATTGAAATAGTGAACGTGGGGTTTAGTGATAAACAGAGAATTAAAGACCTCTTTCTATCCACTGCCTGAACAGAGAAATAACTATATATCTTTCCAGTCCCAAAATGGAGAGAAAGACAAGGAATATATCAAGACTATGAAAAGACGTAACAGTCTCTTTAGTAATAATCTGTAAGCAAGTGACTTGTCTTTACAGCTGTGAATATTTATGTACACAGTTTCTTGAAAAAGGCTCAAAAGCTTTTTTTCACCTTTCCATTCTAGTTCACACTTGTAGACTTATCAGATAATTTCATGTTCACTGAAAGAGTTTTTACTACAATATTATTTTTGGTAAATTTATAAAATGTTGAAAAATAGAAATTTCAATGATGCAATTGGTAAGCAAGTGTATACAAGGTAAAATTATGCCAAGCAAACTTCTAGGGAAGTTGTATCAAATCTTAATAAAAAAGGAAGGCCTTAAATGAGTAAAATTGTGTAACTAATGGATTTTTTGGAAAAAAAAAAACAAGCCCCAAAAGCCTATCAAGATGTCAAAAAATGTGGGCTAAATCAGAATTCCATTTTAAAAAATCACTTAAGAAAACCAAAATTAGTTTCGTAAATAAATCTTACTTTTTAAGATTTCAGGAGCTTAAATTTCTTTCTATCTGTTCATCTGCATCATAGTAATAATTACAGCATACTTAAGTTTACAGAGAATGCCCATATTTTTTCATTTGTTTAAGGAAAAATTAAGATCATGCATTGTGGTAAGAAGATGAACAGTTGTTACTAAATAATTGAGATGATCTTGATAACAGAGATCCATGGTTCCTGTGACTATTTTCATCACTATATTCCACACCAAAAGTATAGAAGCTCTTGCATATTAAGCAACTAATGTTGGGCTTTAATGTTTATGTACAGAACATTCTTTCTTTCTGGCATTTTACATAAATAGGGGGTAAAATGTACAGGAAGATTCAGGCTGCCACTCTAGCTTTCAGACAAAACGTTATTGACATAAAAAATATTTTGGCTACGGCCATGAAATAAAGAAAAACAAGGTAATACAGCATCTTCAAGAGGAATTGCCCTCGAGCCCATGTGTGAGACTGAGATAACTCCAGAATTTCTAGCACCTGAAGGTGCTGATTAACTTTGCTTTCTGCTTACCCTTTTACCCAATATTTTATACTGCCTAATGGTCACATAAAATAGCTTATGTTTATGCCTGGAATTACAGAAGACATGATATTTAGAATGAAACTATATGACAGCTTATTTAAGTAATAAAATTCACTATGCTGAAAAGTTAAATATCTCATAGAAATGTGTGTTGCCACTGCCTCAGAGTATTGCTGGAGTCAAGCATTTTGTAATGTATCTGCTTTTAACAGGCTTTCTCTTTGGGTTTCACAAATTCAGAAATTTTTTACACCGTGGTTGCCAGTAACTTTAAAGCTGCTTTGGTCATACGCCCACATCTCAGTTTTTTTATCTTATTTCAGGGAGTGATATATGAGACCAAGCTGAGAGGGAAGATTAATGCCTGTCAGCTTCATAATCTGATCTAGTTATTTAGAAGACATCTTTATTCTACTGGACAGAAGTAAGTGGCATGCTAGCAATCTGTGTCACCAGATCAGGACAGGCTCAAAAAAACTTGGCTGTGCTGGTTTATTTGTAGCTTTTCCTACC